>NC_141023.1:62525000-62552500 GCF_052040795.2 Danio rerio
AAACCTCTTAAAGAAAATGACAAGAGAAGTAGCTCTTCACAAAAAGTCACAACTTTATTGCACCAGTATATCTATATTTATGTATTTGCAATACTGAATGACTTCTCTTCAGAAAAGGCATTAGGTACAGAACCATCGACTCAAACATGACAAAAGACACGCTTGTGTTCGTCAGCATTCAGTCTCTGAAATAACCTACAGTATCTCCAGTGAGTCTCTAAGAGGAAACAGACATCCTACAGAACGCAAGTGTTGAACGTGCGTATGTGTGTCCAGTCCTGAACAAGACCTCAGAGCAGTCTTTCAACACACACACACACACACCTACTGGTTAATAAAATTCCTCGTTTACATTTCCACAAACCTTAAATACATTAGGCTTCACTTTAGCGATGTGCATTTAATAAGTAGAATTTGCAATATGTTCTATTCGCTTCTTTAAAAATTAAACCAAGGCAACTTCTCTAAAATCCGAAACAAATTCATGACAGGGGGAATCACGGAGAGCACAAGGTCGACTGTACAATGTCCTAAACTTCATCATTGCTTTCCTCCTGTGGTGGATTACTAGCATGTACATCGATGTAGAAAAGCACGGTGAACGGACGCGGACGACGGGGTGTTTTACAGCTCACGCGGAGGACGTTTGGACCAGCGTTCGAAGAGTTTCTCCCAGGACTGACCATCCTCAGGATTGACTGCAGTTGCATAGAGAGTAGAATAAGAGATGCAGGATGGGGGGGGGGGGGGGAGCGCTAACTCAAACAAGCAGATCCAGAGTCTAATTATTAGCCGTTTCAGCCCTCCTGGCGAAAACACAGTGGTTTGTGTTAAGGCCCGTGTTTGTTTGTTTGTTTATCTCGGATGGATGAAATGTATTGCATTGTCGTATGCAGCGTTTTTGTGCATAAGAGACACGTCGTCAGACTGGAAATGGTCACAAGAGAGTCACTTTTTAATCACTGCAAATGTGGATTTGATGAGGGAAAGAAGTATGACCTTGATGTATTGTAATGCAGAACGCCACGTCTGAGGAATATTAAAGATAATTGATTTTTGATAATTAATAAAGAGGACTTCTTCCTCCAGAAATCATGAAAAACACGTCTTATAATATAGGGAACTGGCTTGGATAATGATTGGATAAGGGGAGATAATATGTGAATTACACTTTAAACCATTAGCAGGTGGCAGCTTCAGTTTCCCGTGTTTACAATGAGAAACGGGAAGTCTGGATCATTGGCCATTTCATCTCGAACAGTCCTTTAAAAGCAGTCCGGTTTAACATTTGTTTCTATAGGCTCGTGAAAGGTGAACAGGGTGATGACTCACATTTACTATGACCCCTAAGATCATAAGGGCACCGTTAGTGGAATATATTGTGGATTTCGGACGGCCTGAAGAGAGAGAGAGCCTCAGCCTCATCGCTTTATTTCACAGTACTGCTGCATTCTGGGTAACTTGTGTTCTTCGGGAGAATCCGAGACAGATCTGACTGCTTCTGATCCAATAAGGCAACTGGTCTGGTCACGGCACGCGCTTGGGACCCGCATCTCAAAACTGAAAAATAAAACAACAACTGATGGTTATTAACTTGCAGGAAGTTTCAAATACTCCTAGTGCACACTAATGGTCTATTTGGAGTGTGTTCAGTTTGGTTTGTACGGTTCAGAGAAAGAAATGATATACTTGGTTCTGGTTAGCATTTACGCTTTTATTTTTAAGGTTTAATCTAGATATTTAAAAAAATAAAAATGTATGAATGAATAAATAAAATATACAAATAATACTAATAATAATAATAATAAATATAAATAAACAAATAAAAATGTATGAATAATCAAAATAAATTAATCATAATAATAAATAAAAATGTGAATAAATCTAAATAAACAAATACATATAAATGAAAACATAATTATAAATATAGAAATAAATAAAAATAATAAATAAATGAAACAATACACAAATAAAAAGTAAATAAATGTAAATAAAACAAAATACATATAAATGAATAAAAATATAAATGCAAACATATAAAAATAAATAAATAGTAAATGCATATAGATAAAAACAAAAACAAATAAACAAAAAAATAAATATAAATAAATAAAACAAACAAATATAAATGAATGAATATAAAACATTAAAACAAATATAAATAGATAAAAAACAAAAAACAAATAAGAAAAAATGTAAATACATATAAATAAATAAGTAAAAATAAATAATAAATAAACAAAAACAACAAATAAAAAAACACATATAAATAAAAAAATAATATAATATTATAAATGAAAAACAAAAACAAATTCATACATAATGAATAATAATAAATAAATATAATTAAGCAAATAAAAATAATTATAAATAAAAATTAATTAAAAAATACTAACAAAAATGTTAATACATATAAATAAAAAATAAAAATACAAATATATGAAAATAAACAAATAATAATAGTAATAACAAATATAAATAAATAAAAATTATATTAATATTAACAAATGAAAATAAAAGTAATAAAAAAACAATTAATAAATAATAAAAATATATATATATAAATAAAATAAATACAAATGAATAAAAATAAAATAAATACATTTAAAAACAATTACAAAAATATAAGTTAAATAAAAATATATATAAAAAAAAGATTTTTCTTGAGGAGACTGAAACATTGGAATCGGGATCAGACATGTTTTTGTAAATAAGATGAGACTGGGCATCATTCAATAGTTTTAGGTCATTTTCATAAACCTCAAAGGTTGACTACTGTATATTCAAGTAATACAGTTAATTCAAACAGTCTAAAGCAGGGGTCACCAATCTCGGTCCTGGAGGGCCGGTGTCCCTGCAGGATTTAACTCCAACTTGCCTCAACACACCTGCCTGGATGTTTCAAGTATACCTAGTGAGACCTTGATTAGCTTGTTCAGGTGTGTTTGATTAGGGTTGGAGCTAAAATCTCCAGGACACCGGCCCTCCAGGAACAAGTTTGATGACCACTGGTCAAAAGCATCAAAGTTAAGTCTTAGAAATTAGAAATTACAACATGCATTTAAAACCAATAATAGTAGAAAAGTCTTGTAAACTGGCCAAAAAAATGTCTTTATAGTTTAAAGCGGGGGAAAATGAAGAGAATAAAGTGAGGCACCGTTGAGTGTCGATAGCCCAGACTGCACCGTCTGCCTCCCGTCACAGACCACATGTTACGATGTTCCTGGATCTTCTGGAAGACGTTTCCGTTCCACCTCCTGTCCTTTCGGTACTTTTTAATTTTCTTCACCTATTCGAATGAGGCAAATAAAACAACTTGTTCAATACACTTCACATGTAATACTTAATAGAACACATATACATAAACTCTACTGTCATATATGTCATGTGCAGAGTTTGTTATTTGAAACAAGCACAAGTTCTTTGTATGAAAAAGCATCTTCTATGTACATAAATTCAGTTTGCAAATGTCAATTTCCTGCAGAATCTGAAATGGGATGTTGCGTTTTTGATCCAAATACAACATTTCAGACCATGTGTTCTGTGATAAAACTACGACTAGCAATATGTCTGTAAACTGTCTGCAGTGGACTATTAGTCTGAGATCTGCTTTAAATGACTCTTCAGTATTAGGCACAGAACATATGAGATGTCATATTTTTAATCCTCACCTTTCCGCTGTCAAACTCACTATCCCACTCATCAATGACAGTCAGGTTTTTAGCGTAGCGTGAATCCTGAACGGCGTCTCTGCTGATGAGTGACGGATCGCCTTCCCAACTGAGAACTGATGGATGAAATGAATTAAATCAGTCAACAATTCAGCTCAGCGAACCAAATCAAGTATTCAGATGAGAACTTCAGGAGATCTTAAACAGGGTTCTTAAACCGTTTCCAACTTCAAATTCCAGCACTTTCCAAGCACTTTAAAGGTGCATTTGTATGCTTTTTCAGCACCTAACAACCACGGTTAACCATGTTTATATATGTTGTATGTACTCAATCACATTTGAATCCATTGTGCTATTTTAAAAAACACAATATGACATTTCACCTTAAATTGTTGAATACTTTAGAGCATAGATTTATTTGGATAGTTCACCCAAAAATAATTTTGTTTGAGCTCATTTTTGAGATATCAACTTTAGGTAGAAAGAGACCAAAGTCAGATTTTGTTTGGGTGTAGTCCCAAACTTTCATGACCAGTTGTTCATGATATTTCGAGTGCATTGCTATTTTTTTTACAGTATTTATTAAATATATATATATATATATATATTGAATTGGCGTTTCAGATGCATTCAAGTTGCATTCTGGGTGAATTTCTCCTAAATACGTATAAAGCTAATAATGCCAAAACAGTTTAACAGCTAAACAACTTAAAACTGTATTTTTTACATACCCAATATTTGCAGTCTTTGAATTCAGAACCAAAAAATCTAAAGTTTGAAAATATGTCTATAAAAATTTGACTTAAATTTCAGATGTTTAATAATCAAGTTAAGAGTTTCAAATTTGGTTAAGCATTTTAATAGCATATAATCAGTTTTATTAGCTTACAGGTGTTAATAATTGAATTTAACACAATTCAAATTCAGATTGTTTTGGCATATTATTGGCTCCATAAATACATGCATGCGGTGAACGTTTTGCAATAAAAACTAGACGCATGAAAACTATTCATGCATTCGCACATATGCTCTCAAATATATTTAGAGGTCACAGATGAAATTGTGCGCATATGCAACCAAAAGTCACAATTTCGAGCCCAGCAATTTCAAATTCAAGCAGGTACAAGCACTTTGTCCAAAATCCACTAACAAAACACTATATTAAAAATCAAGCATTTTCCAGGATTTCCAGCACCCGTAAGAACCCTGTTAAAGGAGTTTTTGGAGATTTTTTTTATATGTTACATACAGCTAAAAATGGTAATAAGTGTAAACATGTTTTAACCTCTCAAGGCACAAGATGTTTTTTACATGCATTTTTTATTTCTCTTTGCTATTTAGACTTATTGTAATCTAATTAGAATAAAAACTTAAGTATCATATTTTGATATGATGCATTTCAGAAAAAAATGATGTCCATATATGTGGACTTGTGGTCCGAATTTAAATAAAACACTTTTTCCAGACTGTTTATGCATATATAACATATACAATTTTTTGAACATGTTTTGACCATCAGAGAGTGAAACCTATTTTTTTTTTGCCCATTTTGGATAGTTAAAAATAGTATTTGGGACATTTCATATGCTGCAAAACAGTTGCAGGATGACACTGCATGTCTGTAACAAAATATAAAACATTCAAAGTATTTTAAATAGCCACTTAAGACCTAAAATGTGCTGTTTACGTATGTGACCACTAAGCCCTAGGAGGTTAAATGTTCTAAGGCAGTTCTAAGGCAGTTTTGTGGAATAATTACCATCTGGATCCATGCGGCATTTCAAATACATGTAGTTTAAAAATGCAGTACATGTAAGAGTGACATCCGGTGGTAGAATAAGGTATTGCACTTCAAATTCAAAACACTTTTTCACTGTGCCCCTCCTCTGAAATACAGGGTGCCAGATTGACGACAGCAACAGAATCAAGCCTGACTATCAGGAAAAGGACAAAAACAAATGAAAAACACATTGATTGAAAGCTCACCCTCAGTTCCATAGGCTTTATCAGAGGAGTTCTTGAGGAGCTCCTGAACCACATCACAGCTTTTCTTGCCGTCCCAGCAAACAGGAACAGCGCAGGACTTTTTGCCAGACATGTCCTCTGCTTCGTTATGATTCTGGCTGCTCTTGAATCCATCTTGAACCTGACTGTCCCAAACAATCACTGGAGCTGAAACAGAAAACCAGAGAAAGGACTCATTTGAGGTCTTAAGAAATAAAACCTTAATATTTGGGGCTTTTTTTACTCAAAGGTGAGATTTAAACAACGTCTTGCCATCAACAGTTGACTACTCAGTGTCATAATTAGTCGTTCACTGAATTTAACTGATCTGGTCACAGCTGCTGATTAATTCAGAATTAAAAAAAGTAACTGTCTTAATGAAAGAATAAAGACAACGTTGTGGCAATACAGGAAACTTGTATGCCATCAACTTGTCTCTTCATGGCTTTTATTAATAATTTCATTCAAACAAAGCATTAAATAATCTCAATTCTGCTGTAAAATGTTTACAAATCAGCACTTGCTGAGATAATCCATCCACCTCAGGTTTTTTTTGTTGTTTTTTTTTCTCTTTTTCTGGCTCTCGGCGAAGGCGTTCACACTTTTTCCCTCTCCATCCCATATCTCTCCTTGCTGGCTTCTCTTGTCTTCGTCTTATTCGCTCTCCGTGCCCTGCTATCCAAACGAATAAGGAATTATGGATTTGATCAACTAGTCTCTGAATGCGATTGGCACCATCTTCTCGACGAGAAGTTTGGGCTCGGTAGAGCCCACTTGTCCTGCGCGGACGTTTGCAGCTGGATACGTGATGGACGGGTGGGAGAAGTGGCGCCTCCTGTGCCTGGCTGCCCTGTCTCTGGAGGATATTGAAGATATTTACCTATTCCGAACTTTGATATCAGGGTTTCCGCTGATGGGTTTATGCGGGGCCATGGGGTATCGACGATTGATGAAAGCGGTCTGTGCTGCTCAAAACCCCACCGGGCTGGCCGGCTTGATTGAAATGCATATGGGTAGGGTCGCAAATGCTCAGACTATGGTCCTAGACCGCAAATTGGAAAACATTGGGGTGAAAGTAGTGTCTCTGCATCAAGATTTGGCCAGATCGGGAGACGAGTGAAAGACATTAAATATCTTTGAAATTGGCAGACATTGACCTTAAGTTGAATAACTTTTATTCTCTTTCGGCTTCCCTGTGTTTTTCTGCCAGACGGCCTCGGCAGGAGAAAAACAACTTCTCCCGGATAGCAAGATAAGGAGACGCTCTGAAATTCCTGCTCCATGTTAAGGACACCTGTTGGACTTTACTAGCTTACACACATACACAGCTAAAGATAGACAATCACCACCTAGCCCTGATCCCACGCCTTCCTGTGCTTTCACCCACTGGAGGGGGTAGACAGGTGGCTGCAGGACCAGATGGCTGCCCGCCCTTATCGGATTATATCTACACCCCCTGTTCCCATCAACTGTGGCAGTGTTGTGTCTTGTCTTTGTGTTTCTGTGCTGATTGCCAGGCTTTTTTTCTCCCTGTTCTCACCCTGCCCTAATTCAAGGGCAAGGTAAGAGGGAAATTTTTGTGCCTCCCTCTCCTGAAATGTATCTCCTTCCTTTTCTAAATGCTACCTCCTGTGACCTGTCTTCCCCTGAAAATTGTGATGTTTGTGTACGGGTGGAGGGAGGGGGGGGGGTGGGGGTTCAATTTCACAATTCGAAAGTGTATGTGACAAATAAAGGCCTGATTTGATATGTGGCATATCAAGATGCAGATTAGACAACATGATAATTGCACAGGTGTGCCTTAGGTGAACCACAGTAAAAGGTCAATCTAAAATGTAGTTTTACTGTGTTGGGAAGTGTTACACATCATCACCTCATGGAATCAATCAGGTTGTTAGGTTGTTAACTGTGGTCTGTGGAATGACGGTCCACTCCTCTTCAATGGTAGTGCAAAGTTGCTGGATATTGGCAGGAACCGGAACATACGCCTCACCGTACCCTTACCCCACTGCAACAATACGTTACAGCAACAAACCACTCAACCACACAATGCCACACACACCATCTGCCATCTACCCCACAGTAAAAACTGGGATTCATCCATGAAGAGACCACCTCTTCAAAAGTGTTTGGAGAGCATTGTGTGCATTTGCCGACTCAAGACTGTTAAGATGATGAACTACAGGCCTCCATGAGGACAACGAGCATGAAGACAAGCTTCCCTGAGACGGTTTTTACAGAAATTCTTTGGTTAAGCAAAATAATTATTGCAGCAGCTGTCTGGGATAGCTGGTCACAGACAATCTTGGAGGTAAAGATACTAAATGTGGAGGTCCTGGGCTGGTGTGGTTACACATGGTCTGCAGTTGTGAGGCCATCTTGATATGCCTCAACTGTGAGACGGATGGATTATCTCGGCAAGGAGGAGTGCTCACTAACACAGAATGACAAATGTGTGAACGATATTTGAAGGAAATTTGTCTTTTGTGTACATAGAAAAAAAGCTAATTCTAAAAAGAAATGTGATTTGTTTTAGTTTTAATTACTAAAAGATAAAAGGTCTAATGGACAGCAGCATGCATATTAACCTGCTTTCGATTTATCAGGTTTCCTCTTGTCCGCATTGCTCATCTCACTGGACTCAATTCCATTTGTCTCACAAAGATCTACGTGAAAACTTCCTCCATTGCTCTGCCTTTCATTCTCTTCTAGGAAATCTTTCTGTTTTCTCTTTTTCTTTTTCTTCTTGGTCTTTCGTAGTTCATCTGTCTTCTCATTAGCATCACCAATCTCTTTTACAACAGCGCTGCAAGAAAAAAAATAAGTTAATTGTCACATTTAAATCAATGATGTAACGATAACCACACTCATATTTAAGAACATTTTATATTAGACCACAGATGTATCAATCGCTGTCATTTCAAAAAGAGTTACTTTCTATTGCAGGATGCATTGTCATTTCTGACTTAGAACCTGAGAGAGAATGAGACGCTGCATGGGAAGTGGTATGTGGTGTGAACGTGTCTGTGTTTTCAAATGTAGCTTGAGAAATCATGACAAGGTAGCAATAAAACATGCCTGAACCAAGTAGAGTTAGCTTCTGAATAGCCTGAAGCTAGTCAATCACAGGCATGCAGAGAGTATGACATAATTGAAGCTTATCGTTCCATTTCAGAGAACCATATTTACATAAGCAACCTGAGACATCCTCATCTGAACCTTGAGAGTATGAGACCAGATTATTAGCTGTACACTTCGCTTTATAAGCAAAAGAGATGGCTTTGGCTATCCACTTTCTCATAGTTGTATGATGCAGGTAATTGCTGATTAAATGCTAAAACGGACAAACGGATCTTGTTTTACACCACAGGGACATTCCTAAGCCCCTTTGAAGAGGAACTTAATGACGCACACTTCTCTAGGATTCAGAAAATCTCACCAATTCAGGTGCAAAGTTCAAATAAGAGAGTCACCGCAATGCTTGGAGGGTCTCCCAGCCTTGTAAGAGAGAACACTGCCAAGTAAGATGGAGACTTTCTGACCTGCAGACCCAACCAAAGGAGCCCAGAAAAAAAGCTAAAAATAGTGGCTCCCAATAGGCTGATGCTGCGTTTACACCAGACGCGGCACTCGCGTCAAGCGTGAGTGATTTACATGTGAATTCAATGCAAACGCACGAAAAGACATCCTGCAGCGCGATACGCATGAATGACACGACGAGAATTGAGCAAATGGCGCGGGGCGAATTGAGTGTTTTGCGTGTTTGACACGCTTAACAAGCGTTTTGCGCGAATCTCTCGAGTTTGAAAATCTGAACTTCAGCGGACATTCGCGCCGCATTTACCAATCAGAAGCTTGCTCTTGTGGGGGTGTGATTGTGACGTAGAACCTGTTGATGGTGTCCCAGGGGAAATCCTCCAGGGGACACCGACAACAAGTCATCAAACTGGGCTTGTCTCAGTCAGAAGCACCGTTGAAAGCCTCCGTGATCCAGGTTCAGTTTCTGGAGGAGTTTATGAGCTTACAGAGCTGGATGCACCTCTGAAAGGATGCAGTGGACTCAGACATGACCCTAAACGTATCAACGCTGTTTTTCAGTCTCCATAAAGCAAATAAACACTGTTATTTTCTCAATAAAATCCATGTTAGCCATTAAGCTATGAAGCTAGTCACCGGGCAGACAGAAGCCCTGCCCATCACGCGAAACCGTGTCTGTTTTAAAGGGAATCTGACACGCGATTGAAGCGGATTTGACGCACGAATGAAGCGAGTAAACTCAAATGTTCACGCGGCTATTTACGCGGCTATCGCGAATAGCGCGATTTATCCGTGCGTACCGCGTCTGGTGTGAACACAGCATAATACTTAAGAGTGGAGTGTTAAAACCCTAGCAATGAACCAACTTGGCAGTTGGCTAGGTTGATGTTGTGCTCACTGTACCAAAAGGTTAACAATTACACTCATTACACCGGAGCAGATGCTATGGCATTCATGGAGGAGTTGATAGCTGGAGAAATTCCTGAAAGACCCCAGTGATAGACAAGTCTTGGAATTGATCACGTGGGCCAGGCTCAACACCCTACAGTGACCTACTCACACCTGCAGTTTTCCATGACGGACGTCATGTGTTCTCCAACAAAAGGAAGTTTAGGGGGAGGGGGGGGGGGGGTAGTGAAGCAGTTTAAAAGATATAACTTACCACTTCGATGATGTGGCTCCATTTCTGTGCTCCTCCAGTTGCTCAGCGAGTTTGTGCTTCTTTTTCTTCTTCTTCTTCAGGTCGTGGTGTTTCTCAGGCACAGACTGAGGTTTGTTCTGGTGAATCTCCTCCGCTTCAGAAAGCTTAAACTCATCTCCTTTGGCAGCAGAGCCGATGCTCCATGTTTCTCCAAGACACCAGTCCTCATCTTGATGGGGCTCAAGATGGGACTCCACGCTCTCTCTCTGTCCCTCAAGATCATCTGCCTCTGCCTCCCTTTTCCGTTTCTTCTTTTTCTTCTTCTTCTTCTGGTTTTCAGCTCTTGACTTTGGTTCTTCAGGGGCTGAAGCTGTAAGGTATTCCTGCTCCACTTCTGAATGTGATCTTTTTAGCTTCTTTTTCTTGTTTTTTACTACAGGACTGGCGAGAAGTGGTGTGGTTGAGGCTGACAAGTTCTGGCTCTGAATTGGTCTGGGTGAACTGTGTGGCTGATGGCCATTGGTCTGCGGAGAGAGAGCAGGAGCGAGTGGCTCCAGAGTGGAGGAGGGCCGTTTAAGGGGACTCAAATCTTTAGAAAGGTGAGCTGAAGGTGGAGACTGAAGGCTGAGCGAATGAGGTGAAAATCTAGGCCAAATACACAAACATTTACATTATTACAAGTTGAGATGTCAGAAGCGCTCTGATACCAACATAAATAGAATGAGAGAAGATGTAAAACAGGCCTCTCTAAAGTACTATCACTAGTAAATGGTTTGGAAAGTGCTTCAATTGTATTAGAAGTGTTGTCCCATGTGTCATTTAGTAAGAAGCATTAATGTTGCGTGTATGGGTTTGATATAGGAAAAGGTATAATGATATAACATTAAGGTATGATGACACATTTAATGACAAATGTTAAATATTCAACACTTCAAGCAACTAATTCTAGACATTCTAGTCCAGGGGTGTCCAAACTTGGCGCAGGAGGGCCGTTGTCCTACCGTTTTTAGCTCCAACTTGCCTCAACACACCTGCAAGAACGTTTCTAGAAAGCCTAGCAAGAGCTTGATTAGCTAGCCAGGTTGTGTCAGATTGGAGCTGGAACTAAACTTTTTAGGACACGGGCCCTCTAGGTCCGAGTTTGGACACTGTTCTAGACATTTATAAAATCATCTGTCACTACTTTCGTTTTTACAAGTCAATGGGAAAAATTGGTATGAAAATGAAAAGACAACCTACTTTTCGCGTGACAGCTGAGGGAATTTCGTAATTTGAACAAGGAGAGTTGGTTTCTTATCAAAAATAACAAAACACAAAGTTTCTTACGATTCATGTAAAGGAGTTGCACTATATAAGGTCTAGTAATGTTTTAATTATCTGAAACGGCACAGACTAACATATCAAGTTTGGGTTTTAGGAATCAAATTAAGTTCTGCACGATCATAGTTCAAATAAAATGGGCTTAATTTTTTCTGAACAGACTAAAAGTGAATTTGCACAAGACGTGTGGTTGAGCACTACAAGAAACTTGTGACTTTGCACTGAAGGTGTGCATCAGGACAGTACCTGTGGTGCGGGTGGAGCGAGGCTGGGCTGAGAAAGTGTGTGGGGTCACTGGACAGATGAAAAGATGAAGGGGGCCGAGCCTCAGTGCTGCTGCTCAGGCTCTGCCGGACACTGGCCTGCAGTTATTGACATAAATAAAAACTTTGTGGTCTAAAAAAAATTTTAAATTAAAAAAAAAAAACATAGCCATGAAACGTGACAATGACAAAGGGACCCATATGGGGAAGAAAATCAAGACCAAAGAAAATAAGAAAGGGAGAACAAAGAATAGGAATGGGGAAGGAAAAAAGAAAGTGTAGCAGAGAAGAATTAGAAGTTGTTAGAAATCAAAAAAGAAAAGAGAAAAGAAAGTCTTAAAAGGACAGCAGTGAAAACTGCAAACTGACAAAACAGACATGAGCTGAGAATTAAACGTAATATTAATACAGGATTATAACTGGCTGGCATTAGCAAAAACCTAGCGTTCCAGACGGAATTGCTCTTTAAATTAATCCCTGTTTGTCAAGGAGGAATGAAGTGGACATACATGGTAAAGCAAACACACAAACGATCTTGAAAGAGATAGCAGATGAACAGAGACAGCAGCAGTAGGACTGACCTTCTTGGCTGACAGGGCAAGCCGTTTGGCAGGCGGCGGCGACATGGTGCTGATAGGCTCTGATGTGACATTGGTGAGGGCCTGCGGTTTAAGTTTCTTCTGCTCCTCTGTGCTCTTGGCTGGAGATGCTGGACTGTTCACACTTGACGGATCTCCAGCGGGAGCACTCCTTGTACCAACAGACTCCTGAGAAAGAGATAAAACACCAGACCTTATGTACTGTCATTAAATGAATCAACATGTGCCATTGACATTTTCATACTTCATACATGGCACAGCAGGTATGGTTTGGTATGACTCCCTTTTAGAGGAAGAGGGGGATGGTTAAACTGTGTACAGTTCCAGTTTTTCTACAGTACCACCTTGAGTCAGGTTCTAAGCGAGAAGTACTGTTACCAAAATGTGATATGCAAATCCTGCATATACTGATTGGCCAGAGAAAAGTCAGGATCTGCAATCAATAGATTTGCTACACGAGACACCCAACCTACTAGATTTAAATAAACAATTAGCAAAGTGGAACAAAGCTGCATTGTGGTTTATAGACAAGGTACAACTGTTCCTCTCGTTGTGAAACGACAGTCTGAAGTTTTAGAATCTACAGACATGAGATGAAGTCCAGGGAAAGGTCTGTAGAGTTCCAAGACAACATTGTAACAAAGCAGAGATTTGGGGAGGGCCTACAGAATTACTCAATCATTGAAGGTCCCAATGAGCACATTAGCCTCCATCATCCACAAATGGAAGTATATTGGATCCATTAGGACTCTTTCTTAAGCGACTGCCGGGCAAACTGAGGGATCAGGAGAGAAGTGCCTTAATCATGGAGGACCCAAAAGCCACACTTCCACTGTCGGGTCAGTGCGAGCCAGGGCTTTTATCGGGCCAGTCCAGGCCAATCACCCGGGAGGTTGAGCAGTGAGGCCGAAATCAAATCGCGTTTCCACTGTCAGGCCAAGAATTTCCAGCATGGTATGTTGGATTGTGCGTAATGGGAAAGCTAGTGTAATGTGAGCGGCAGACCACCTTGCAAACTCTGCCTCTGCTTTCCCTCTGCCTCGAAGCCTTAGATGGCTTTCCTTTCCCCGAAGTGTTCGCCGGGCTGAAAAAGGCCAGCCGATGGCCCTGATCGATTTTTCAATCGAAATCGATCGAAATTTATGCTCAATTTCGATTATCGAATCAAAAAAAAGATTCATCGATGCTGCCACGCCCCCATGACACGTCAGCTTGGCTTGCCAAGCGGGAAAAAAAAACAGGCTTGTTGAAGTGCTTGTTAAACTGCAGATACAGGAGACCCGTCGACAGAACTTAAACCCTCTCCTCTTTCAATGAAGTCGCCGGTGTTTAAGCATTTTGGATTTCCAGTGAGTTGTGTTGACAGTGTTCGTGTTGTCGACAAAAAAAACACAGTTTTGCAAGCTCTGCTATGTACATATTACGTACGGTTCGTCCGATAGACAACACCGGCATCGCGATCCTCCGCCCGCCCCAGTTGCAAATCCGCTCGCGAAAAGTACACACTCAGGCCCTGTTTACACTGTCTTTGTTTTTAAATGGCATTTTAGAACGACAACCATTTGACATCCACAGTGGCGTGTAGCATTTCTGAGCAGCCCTCTTTCCTCTCTACCTCTGAAAATGCACATCACGTGACCACACAGACACAGACGCACACACAGCCATGCGCTCGAGACAGCAGGTCCAGGCAGTCAGAGGACTGCTTCAATCTTTCACTCACTTGTACTTAGTCATTTTAGCGAACACCTCAGATGCTGTTGGCTGGTTCCTGTTGGTTGTGCGTCTTTTTTACCGACGCCATTATAACGACACAGATCACTGCCTATTCACGAGTCCCGCAGAAAAAGTGATTGACAGGTGGTAATTATGTGTGTATCTTGCCTTTATTCATTTACTGTACGATTTGTTTATGGGTAAAACAAAGACCATGCAGGTCAGGTAGTTTAAACGGTAGGCTACAAATAATTAACGGGTCATTAATTAATTATTCATAATCGAAAATCGAATCGAATCGTGCCTTTAGAATCGAAAATGTAATCGAATCGAGGATTTGGAGGATCGTGACACCCTTACTCTTTAGCAAAGGCACATGATGCATACCTGGAACTTGACCAAAATGCACCTGAAAGACTCTAACTGTAAAAAAAATCCAATCCTCTGGTCTGATGAAACAAAGATTAAACTCTGTCTGGAGGAGGATATTAGGCACTGCTCATCACTTTGCCAAACCCCAAAGTGATCATGGGAGACTCATCAGGATGAGATGCATCATAAACAGAGATTCTTGAAGAAAACCCAGAGTACTCAGGACCACAGCTAACCTTTCAGGATTGTCTGAGGAATGTCTACTGGATTACTACATAAATGTGCTGGTGTGGTTTTTGTACATTTTTAAAGAAAATAATAATTTTTATTCCTTTTGAAATACGGAAATATAATGTTGAAATAAACATTTTTTAAATTCTGGTCAAACAAAGCTTAACGTTTTCTTGCGACAATCATTAACAAACTAATAAGAACAGGATCTGCTGCATGTCCACCACATGTAGAAAGAGTGAGTGGTGGCACTTGCTCTATTTTAACACTATCTACATTTGAAAATTAACTTGAGGACACAAAAGACATGATACCTAAGAGGCCCATGCAATTTTTAGCCATTCTTCTCCGTACAACAGTTGAAACAAGCTTCATTAGGGTGAACCAAACCAAACTGTACCATACCACTTAGTGAAAAACCACACATCAAACAACACACACACACACACTTGAGTGTCTGGGGACTCACTCTGGACTCGGAGGAGGAGGAGGTGTCTGCTGAGGAGGAGTCGGACAGAGATTTGAGTGAGGTAGATGACGGCAGTTGTTTGCTGTTGGTTTTGTGGAGGCCGCTGGATGGAGCAGGAGTGCTGCTGCGGGAGTGAGGCTGAGCTGTGGGTTTCTTCACCTTCTTCAAGGGTTCCTCTATAAGCGAGGGTCCACTGGCCGGTTTGAGCAGGGCATGAGAGTTGCTTGTCCCATTAGACAGCTTCGGCGACTGGAGTCCCGAACAGTTCCTGGCAACAGGAACACCAAGACCTCCATCCACTGACTGGATCTTTCTCAGCTGAGCCGGATCTAGCTTCTGCAGAACAAACACCTTATTAGAAGGATTCTGTGCAGGTGATACTGTGTGGCAGGGACTGCTAGATGCAAACTCCTTTTTCTCGAGTTCACTTCATAAGTCTCTTACAAACATTAAAGGGCCATGAAACCCCCTCGTTTCAGCAGGGTGTTTTCACACCTCTACTTTGGAAAAAGTCAGAAAAGTGGGCGTGTCCAGCTCTTTTTAGGGGGGAGTGTCAGAGGAACTAAAGTGGGAGGGTGTGGGAGTGTCTATTTGGGCACGCGCGAGTTTCAGAGTCAAAATACACACACAGGAGAAAGTGATGGTGTTTAACCTACATGGACATCTGTAGTCGAATTATTTGCCAAATTATTAAATGTTGGACTTTAACTGCAGTTTGGCTCTTTGATTCAGGAAATTCATTCATGCCCCTCGCGACAAACAAGATATTTAATTCGAGGATCTGCTCTAAGCGTGTATTTTTCATGCAATGTTTGATACCGCACGGCGAATGAGAGAAAAAACCCTCCGCATTTCCCGGAAACTTAGATGCACTCGACGGGTAACGTCAGAAAGCCGCATGTGTTATTCCGGTCACAAAATGCGGTAAAAACCCTACACAAGGTTAAAGTTTGGTTGTGATGCTAACGTGTTTACACTCGGTGCAATAGTTAACTTAGTTCGATAAAAACAAACTGAATAAACAGAGTACCGGTCGCTCACTTACCAAATCTGTAGAGACAGGACAATCACCAGCAACTAGAGCCGCGTCTTTATGAAGAGAAGACTACAAGCGAATCTGGATCTCAGCGTTTGCAGATGAGAACAGCTCTCAGGTAAACAATAATCCTCCTTAGACACGTAAGTTATTGTTGTCGAGCGTCGCGTACACTGTTAATCCACACGTGACTCCAGATGAGCTCTCACAGAGAGAAAATGACAACAAAACTTAACTGCAGCAAACTATAAAAGCAACACTTCACGCTTGGTTTGCCAACACAACGTGGCGTCTCTGTCGTGTAAACACGGTGACAGTAATAAATATTAATGAAGTTGCACAATAGAGCGCGCTGATTGGTTTGAACCAAGCCTTAATCATGCATTAATGCATCACACTGTAAGACGTAATAAGACTCACTCTGGCACAGACGCCCAGTCTGCACGCTGGAATACAACGCTATTATGTCATGACCGTGACGCAGCTTCAAAAATTCGTTTCAAACCGGAAGTACGAATTTGTGCGAAATAACACAAAAACAACCAATTTACACTTTTTAGTGAAATATAGGTGTCCTAATAGTGTTTTTAGGGACACATATACGACTGTCAACAGCTCAAAAAACGTGTTTTGGTGTTTCGTGACCCTTTAAAATAAGTCGGTCCAATCAAACATTTTTGGAAAGTTTTAAAGACCTTTTACAAACCAAGAAATATATTGGATATAATATGTGGTGAAAGTCATCCAATGGATAATAGAATATTAAGGGGACAGTATATCATTGTGCTTCAATCTTATTCTCCATTATTCTTCAATTAAATTTTATTTAAAAAAATGTTAACTTTAGATCAGAAATTTAGTTAAACAAAATCAAAGTTTTTTTAATAAACTTAAGCAGTGGTCGTCAACCATCTGGCCGCGAACCAGTTGGACAAGAAATCCTTAATTTTTTTCTTCTGTAATAAATCGAACGATCTTTTATTTTGAAAACTCTTTTATTTAGAAAAATGACCGTATTCTCTTGCTTCTAGGTCACTTGAGTGCTCAAATTTAACAACAAGCAGCAAAATGAGTAAGTAACAGACGGTTTGCTAAGTTTCTTTGCTAAGGTGAATAGGCCCAGCAAAGTACCCGCGAACTGACAAGGAATGGATCTGCAACCCATTTGTCAACAAATCAGGTAAATCCACCCTGTCTGTGCAAGCAAATCAACTGCTGGAGTTAGCAAATAATGACAGCCTTTGGCAGGAGCTGTTAGCATATCGCGTCTTTTCTAGAAAATCGTGCAAGTTTGTTATTTCCAATGGAGACCTTTCAGGCGCAACCATTTGAATGAATGCCGCGAGCGCACTGCGAGTCATGTGGCAAGAACTACCCGATCAGCTTTATACTTTCTAGGGATATACACATTTCAGTAGACTAAGACCCCATTTATCCTAATATGTTTTAGTTTTAAAACGCATACGTTTTGCTACGGGTATGCCATTGGTCCACACTATGCCAAAGTTTAAGCTGTTTGAAAACGCTGGAGAGGCTGACACCTTTTTTCCACCTGACAACACATGATGCGTTTACACCAGTTGTGGATGAAGTGTCAAGCGCGAGTGATTTAAGCCAATGCAAAGATGCGAATTGACATCCTACAAATGATAGGTGCGAGTTGAGCTTTTAGCTCGTTTTACGCATGAAACACTCTAGTTGGAAAATCTGAACTTCAGCTGAATTCAGTTGACATTCGTGCCATGTCAACCAATCAGGAGCTTATTCTTGTAGGGGTTAGATTATGACGTAGCCCTTGCAGTTGGTGTCCTGAGAGGAAATCCTCCTGCCAACACTGGACAACCGCTGGAAGCACCGCTGAAAGCCTCCATAATCCAGGTTAAGTTTCTGAAGGAGTTGATAAACTACACAGCTGGTGCACCTCTGAAAGGATCTAGTGGACTCAGACATGGCACCGAACAAATCTACACTGTTTTTCAGTTTTCCTAAAGCACATTAACACAGCTTCTCTTTCAATAAAATCCATAATAATAATAATATTAATTATTTACATTTATATAGCACATTTCTGGGCACTCAAAGCGCTTTACACATAGAGGGAAATCTACTCATCCACCACCAGTGTGCAGCATCCACCTGGATGACGCGACGGCAACCACACACCAGCTAATTGGTGGAGCAGAGACAGAGTGATTACAGAGACCAGTAGGCAGATTTGGCCAGAATGCCGGGGTTAAACCCCTACTCTTTTTCGCAGGACATCCTGTGATTTTTAATGACCACAGATAGTCGGGACCTCGGTTAAACGTCTCATCCGAAAGATGATGCTAACTAAGCAGTATAGAGTTCCCATCACTATACTGGGGCATTAGAACCCACACATAATCGCAGGTTGGGCGCCCCCTGCTGGCCTCACTAACACCACTTCTGGCAGCAACCTAGCTTTCCCATATGGTCTCCCATCCATGTACTGACTGGGCGCAGTCCTGCTTGGCTTCAGTTAGAGTCAAAAAAAATTAGAGTCAACAGGCAGACAAAAGTCCAGCCCATGACACAAATCCACGTACATTGTGAAGTAAATTTGACATGCGAATGAAGTGGCTTTTCGAGCAAATTAGTTCTACCGGTTTGAAACTAATTTTTGAAGCTGCGTTACGCCGATTAGATCCTTGCGTGTATTCCAGTGTGGAGAGTGGACGTCTGTACCTGGGAGTACATCGTGACGTCTCTGAGTGTGCAGCATTAATTCATGAGAAAGACTTGGTTCAAACCAATCAGCGCGCTCTATTGTGCATGAGGTGCAACTTCATTAATATGCATAATAGCTTCCAAGACTGTTTTTACCGGTTACAGTGTTCAGATGGCAGAGAGACGCCACGTTGTGTTGCCAAAACAAGTGAACGAAGAAGAATTGTTTGGAGACACGGGTCGACACTATTGCGACGGGTTGATTAATGTGCTGCAACGAAGGTTTTTTTTTCATTTCCCGCTATGAGAATGCAGCTGGACTCACATGAGGACTACAGTGCATGCGACACGCGACAGAAATGCATGTCTAAGGAACTTTTTTACCAGAGAGCTTTTCTCATCTAGAATTGGTGAAATCCGGAGTGTAAACATGTAAACACCGCATCAATCAAATTATTAGAGTCGTGTAGGATTTTCACCTCATTTTGTGACAGGATAGACTAACCTTATACACACGGCCTTCTGACGATACCTACCGAGTGCATCTTAGTTACCGAGAAATGCAGAGTTTTTTTTTATCCCATTCGCCGTGCGAAATCAACCATTCTATTAAAACACTTCCAGCAGTTCCTCGTATGCAATATCTCATTTTTCACTTGGAATGCATGAAATGTTCTTGAATGATAGAGCCAAACTGCAGTTAAAGTCCACAAATTAATAGTTTGGCAAATAATTTGATTAATGATGTCCATGTAAACAGTCACTGTCCTTCTCCCCTGCATCTGTGTGTCGTTTTGCCTCAGTGAAAATCAGTGCGTCCAAACAGAAAACTCCCATTTTTATCCAAAACCTTACTTCTTTCCATCCCCCAACACTCCCACCTGAACAGAGCTGGACTCGCCCACTTTCTGGACCTTTTCCAAACTATAGGTGTAAAAACTCCCTGCTGAAACAGGGGGGTTTGTCTGCATGTCCAGATCATGTCAGACGTGCTTACCTTTGTGACCTGTGGTGAAGACAAAGGTCCATTAAGTGTGCTTTTCTTCAGCTGCTCCGGTGTCATGTTAGTTCTCCCAGAGTGCACCATGTTCTGCTTTGCATTTGAAGCATCTGTGTTTTTCTTTTCAGGAATCCTAACACAGAAAACACACGAGTGTGTGAATT
Organism: Danio rerio; assembly: GCF_052040795.2. NCBI lineage: Eukaryota > Metazoa > Chordata > Actinopteri > Cypriniformes > Danionidae > Danio > Danio rerio. Next base: position 62,545,212 of record NC_141023.1, read on the forward strand.
TCTGTACTACATACGTGAACAGCAGGTTAAGAACTGTAAAAGGTACCTCAAATAGAAGAGCACATAGGCCTGCTGATTAAGCACAACCTTGATGTTACTGGAATGAACCATGGAGTCGTTCATCTGATACCACTGTCCATTACTGGCCTATCACAGGACACGTGAAGCGGAACGTTAAGTCAAATAAATTGAAAAAGCTTTACTATTAATTCTTGCAATACACCATTGAGCTTGGAAAATATTACAGAAATAAAAACCTCTTTTATAACATCTTTTATTTCAAGCCACTGTGTTGTGCTCACCTTGACGTAGCAGTAGTAATGCCCAGCATGGCAGCTGTACCCTGAATGCACGAGGACCGCGTACAGGCCGTACATCACCGGATCTCCACTGCTCTGTGACATGTACGGACGAATGTTCAGGAACTCCGGGTAGCCGACATCCTACCAGAAAACCAACAATCAGCAGCCAAATCACAGACTTAAAGTCCAGCCTTAAAGTGTACAGGCCGATACCTTGGTAATTTTCCCTCCACTGAAGTTGGCAAACCTTTTCAGCGACAGCGTGAGCACATTTGAGGTTCTGTGAACTGTGAAGCGCTTGGTCGCTGGAACTTTCTTCTTACATCTAGAGCAGGAAAATATAACTGATATAATACTGTGCTCTGGGATTTTCTGAGCAGTCGCTTACAGCAGGGTTTCCCAAACCGGTTCCTGAAGACACACCAACAGTACATATATTCAACCTCTTCCTAATCCAGGGGTCACCAATCTCAGTCCTGGAGGGCCGGTGTCCCTGCAAGGTGTAGCTCCAACTTGCCTCAACATACCTGCCTGGATGTTTACGTATGCCTAGTAAGACCTTGATTAGGTTTTTCAGGTGTGTTTGATAAGGGTTGGAGCTAAAATCTGCAGGACACTGGCCCTCCAGGAACAAGTTTGGTGACCACTATCCTAATCAAACAAACCTAAATCAACTCAGAACATTAGAAAGAGACTTCAAACCCTGAGGTTAATAGTTCAGATAAGGGAGACTGTTGGTGGTGTGCCTCCAGGAACGTGGTTGGGAAATACTGGCTTACAGGATTTAGTAGAGTACTGGCCTACATGAATGCGTTTTGCTGATATTGTGTGTATTCTACTCACTTGGCACACATGTAGGCGTTCTCTCCGCTTAAAACATCAGGCTTGACGAACAGCTCCAGAGCACGAACGATGTTGGCTGCTTGCTGTAAAAGAAAAAAAAAAAAAAGAGAGTGTTAAATGTTTTTCTCTGTGGGACAACAGACATTCATCATCCTGACATGGCTGAGTCACTGAATTCTGAATCTCACCCGAATCTCCAGAGCGATGTCCAGGTAGGGGTCATAGGTATCGGAAACGCTTTTACAAATAGAGCATTTCACTGCAAAAACAGAGAAAACACAATAACAATAAAATACTGCATCACACGCTACAGTTTAAAAGGTTTCAGGTCTGTAGAATTCTGCAGTAAACTGGCCAAAGATGGCAAGAAACATTTATTATATGACAAATGATTTCTATTTCATTGTAATACAGTTTCATTAACAAATATAGGTCAACACAACGGTTTTCAAAACTGACAACCATATATGTCTGATCACGTGACACTAAAGACTGAAGTCATCATCGTCATCATCATCATCTTCAGCTTAACCTCGCGAAAACAGAAATGCTTGAAGTTTCTGCCAACCCGACTCTACATCATAACTTTTCAATCCAGATGGACGGGGCAACAATTACTGCATCCAAAATGGAGAAATGCCTTGGAGTAACGATTGATGACCAACTAAACTTCTGACCACATTGCTAGAACTGCTCGATCTTGCAGATTCGCACTCTATAACATCAGAAAGGTCTGACCCTTCCTATCTGAACATGCAGCTCAAGTCCTTGTTCAAGCTCTTGTTCTCTCCAGACTGGACTATTGCAACTCTCTACTAGCCGGGCTTCCAGCTAATTCTATCAAGCCTCTTCAGATGCTTCAGAACGCAGCAGCACGAGTGGTCTTTAATGAACCTAAAAGAGCACGTCACTCCACTACTCATCCGTTTGCACTGGCTGCCAGTTGCTGCACGCATCAAATTAAAAGCTCTGATGTTTGCTTACAAAGTGACTTCTGGCTGCGCTCCTTTTCTGCTGTCACCTGCAGATTTATGTGCCCTCCAGAAACTTGCGTTCTGTGAATGAACGTCGCCTCGTGGTTCCATCCCAAAGAGGGAAGAAATCACTTTCCCGAACTCTCGCATTCAATCTGCCCAGTTGGTTGAATAAACTCCCTAAATGCATCAGAACGGCAGAGTCACTCGCTGTCTTCAAGAAACGACTAAAAGCTCAACTATTTAGTCTCCACTTCACTTCCTAACCTGCAATTCCCGCTCTGGCTCCACCGCTAACTGTACTACAAAAATATATATATATATAATAAATAAATATTTTTGTTTATTACTAATGGTTTTGCGTCTTACACTTTACATACCTGAAACTTGCCAACAGCACTTATTCATTGTTGCTCTTATAGTTGTGTAAATTGATCCTTATCCTCATCTGTAAGTCGCTTTGGATAAAAGCCTCTGCTAAATGACTAAATGTAAATGTAAGTAATGAAATCCATTAAAACCCATTTAGCTATCTGAAAAAAATAAACAAATTCATCCAAACAGCACGGGGAATACCTGAATATCTGATTATCCATTCACTTGATAATCTATCCAAATGTCTATTCTTCTAAGATTAACCAACATGTATCAGGATATCTATACCCATCTGCTTTTTATTTATCAGAAGCACTCTGCAATTCAATCCAAATATCTACAAAACCATTTGATTATCCATACAATAAATGATCCACCAAATATCTACCCATCTATCCAATTATCGATCAATCAACTTGATAAAATGACTATCTAATAATTTAAATACGCACATATTCGTCTTGCATATCAACATATCCATCCATCGATTATCCATATATCTGAAACCAAATATTTTCAGATTCATAACATTTTCTGCATATTTATCCATCCAATTACTCACGTCTGATAGTCTATCCCAGGGGTCACCAATCCTGGTCCTGGGGGGCCGGCGTCCCTGCAGGGCTTAGCTCCATCTTGCCTAAACACACCTGCCTGGATGTTTCAAGTATACCTAGTAAGACCTTGATTAGCTTGTTCAGGTGTGTTTGATTAGGGTTGGAGCTAAAATCTGCTGGACAACGGCCCTCCAAGAACAAGTTAGGTGACCACTGATCTTTCCAATCATCTATCCATCTAGCTAATTATTAAATATCTAGCTTTCAACTTGATTTCATGTAAGATATATCTAAATATCTATCCATTTGTGAAAAACAATTCATCCACCCATCTGAATACCTTTCTAAGTAATCCATCTATTGGATTATCTATTCGTTCATCCCATTATGCATCAATCTATCAAATTATCATCAGTTCAATCATCGAATGTCTTCTATCTATCCATCCTGGGTGGATAAAATAACTAGTATATATAATAAGCATGGCCAAAATCAACAATAAAACCAATAATAGACCCTTTTCACAAGCCTGTTATGATGCATTAAATGCTCATCAGTAGGGGTGTTGAAATTAATCGTTTCTTCGGTGCACTGCGATGCAGACGCGGACAATTCGGTATCGGTTTAGTAATAATCATTACCGGTTATTACTGACGTCATTTACCTCATATGCGTTCTGTCGCGAGGGAGGTGATCGAGAGTATTTACAGCGCTTTAACTACTTAAATCTCATAAACTGTGCACAATTTCACTGTGTGTGTTTGCTGGATCTGTCTTTCACTGACATACACAACAATAGCCCCTATTTCACTGAGATCGAGAGAATGAATGTAGCCAACTCCATTTCTCGCTCTCGCTCTCTCTCTCTTTCTTTACACACACACAGTGGCCCATTTGACCTGCTGGCGTGGCTTCTCTTCTCGCCTGTTTCACAGCGTTACTTTTGCATACAGAAACGAGCGAGTGTCTGCAGAGTTTTCTCCACCGTGTCTATCATACATCAGCTGTGAGATCGCCGCTGCCGCCTGCCGCTTATCAGTGTCACTTATCTGTGAAGAACGCAGTGCGCAAGAGCCAATCGCAACCGTTTTTTTTTTGAGGGTGTGACCAATCAAAGAGGTGTAAGAGAACTAGACAAGGATCAGAAATTGAGCTGGATGTTTATATTTGTTTATATTATTTGCTAAATGCTCGTTTTGTTTAAAGTTACAGTCTATATATCTGACTGTTTGTATTAAATGACTAAATTGTATTACAAATAGTATATAAATATAAATATATTCATACATTTTAATACAAGAAATGCTGCTGTGAAGAAAATATAAAACTGTGTATGGAAAGCATCGTCAATGCACCATGATGCAACGAAAAAACGAATTGAACCGAATCGATGGCATGATAATCGTAATCGAACCGTGAGACTAGTGTAGGTTCACAGCTCTACTCATCAGTATCCTAAATCCTTGAAAGTCTTTAATATTTAAATTTTTTTTAAAGTGTAAACATTTATATATGTATTATATCATCTTTGTTCAAATTCTAAAAACCAAATTACCGCTTGAGTGAGGCATTTGTAAAGCAGCATCTATGGGGCTGAGAGTAAATTTGACATTAATCTCTCCTCAGGCTGCTGTCATCAGTCTCAAATTACTTTTTTCCCTTTTTTAAAAGGCTTTATAACACCATCTAGAAGTTTTTCTTTTATTATTTCAGCAAATAAGATAGTAAAAAAAAATTGTTGTACTCTCCCATTCACTGCGCTCTTAATTTTCCCAACTATGAGGACTTCCGCTACTGAAAAAACGTAAATGTGAAAAGGGTCTATATAGCAAAGATACATATGATGTGTAACTCTTTTATAACATTCTTTAACTAAGTAACATCCTCATCTCGGAGCTCAGTACGTCACATTGACCTTACCTCTTGACCTCAAATATCCTCCAAATATCTGGTGGACTAGTGTGGTGGCCTGCGTCTGCCTGTCCAGCCTGTAAAAAAGAAGGTCATTATTGTTTCTCTAAAACACTAAAAGAAACTTATTGTTTATGAAGATAGTTCGTTTTGGCAGGGGCCTTACTTAGGATAACCATTCAAACAAGCTTTCTGCATGGCGTCAATAGTGTAGCGCAGAAACTCATGGGCGTCCTCTTGACTGCCAAATCGAAAATGCCGAGCGATCTCTAAAGGATTAGAAAAAAAAGGTCTGGTTAGGTCAGAGGATGAATAAGCAAATGAATAGGAAAAAAAGTGTTCTAGGAGAAAAGAAGAACTATGATTCAACACTTATGCCGGGTTCACACCAAACAAAGAATTAAGTATTTGTACGACTAAGTTACATACAAGGTCATTGAAAACACAAGAGAGTAACTTCCACCGGGTGATGCGAATTACGCAGAATGCGCAATGTGTTAGCTGTGAAAGATGAAATTAAGGCAAAGTTCACGTTCACAGAAGTTTAACTTGAAGAAAAAGGAAAATTTTGCCTGCCTTGATTAGGGTTAGGTACCGAAACCCGGTGCCACTGTGGCACCATTACCTAGGAAACCGGTATACACCAGACCGAATCAGCATATGAATTTCGGTGCAACTGGTGCTGCAACAAGGACATAAGATAGGTACGCATTGTGTCACACCATTACTAAACACTTTAAGGGACATGAACACCGCCAGCGATGTTATGGGTTTGATCTAAACTAAACTGACTACAGGAGAGATTTTGTTTTGGTTCTGTCGATGTAATTTCAAATAATAAAACCAAATTTAGCTGTCTTCAAGCTGTCTTTTTAGCTGATTTTAGTACTAATAAGTTGTTACCATCACAAGACCTAATACAGTATACTATACGACTTTATCACAAGGCCTACCACACTTACGCTGCAGTTTCTCTGCACATCGAAGAAGCCCGCGACTCCTGCTGCGGGATGGAAGTTTGACGTTTGGTTCTCCTGTGTCCCCCGTTCCTCTTGCTGTACCAATGCAGCAGCTGCTTCACGTAAAAGCTGACTAACAGTTTTTGCCATTTTACTTTGGTTATATTATATATACTAGCATCTCACGCGGTCTCATCCATCAAACCCGTGCTTCTGCTTTCGGGCTCTGTGAAAGCACTCAACGTCACTTGAATACGCCCCTCCCACTGATTACCATAGGCTTTGCATACAGCTTAAGGTTGAAAATGAAATCGAAAATGAAAACTAAAATGAAAAAGTGTCAATAAAAGGAAAGCCTAAATGTACATTTTAATTTGAATTGTGTCACTATTATAGTGTGAACATTAATACCACGCTTTGTAAAAATTGTGTTTGCATTTTATTTTTCAGTTTGGCATTTTTTATTTTAATACTGGCAGCCTTGACATGGAAATGCAGAGAAAATGAAATGTTAAATCAGCAACTTCATTTTAATTATCAATTTGACAGGGACGATGTGCTGTCAAAGTGAAAATGAAAATTAAATAATTTCATTTTGTTTTCAATTTTGGCAGATACTTTGCAAACAGTGTTTTAAAAATAAATTGTTAATCTGATTTTCATTTTAATTTCCAATGTTTATTTGATTTATTTAAAATTGGCAGGATTTACCTTCCATAGTGAGAGAGTCTGTCTTGACCGCCACCGCTGAAATCGAACCGCATTTGGCGGGTGTTAATGTTAAGCCCTGGATGCAAACGTTCTCTTTGCTTTTGGTGTGAACCCGGCATTAGTCACAGGGTACTGCTGCAGTCATCAGTAGGACCACACGGAATCTGCGCGTGCAGAAATCCACAGATTTCCTCAGATTTTTAGGCCATCATTAATTCTGTTTATTTACTTGAGTAAATGTGTGTAAATCTATATTTATTCAGTTTTTTTAATTAATTTCAGTAATATTATTTACTGATATGAAAATGTTCATCTGATTTATGTACAATGCAGTTTGTACAGTGATATCTTCTGTCTTTTAGTAGATATGTTATATGAGAAACTTGCTTTGTTTACCAAATAAAGTGAATCTAATTGGATTTTAATTTTAAACATTAAATAAGTGTTAAAAGCATAATATTTTTTATTGCACATATTAAGGTTTTAGATAAGGATGCTCCCAAAATCATTCCGCAGAAATCTGCAGATTTATACCAAAGTTCTCAGCAGAAATAGCTAAAAACGTCCGCAGATTCCTTCTGGCCCTAGTCATCAGACAAACATCCTGTAAATGGCAAATCTTCTCTTAGCTTCAAAAGATATTTGGTTGAGAAATGA
>NC_141023.1:62562500-62575000 GCF_052040795.2 Danio rerio
TGGTGTATCCTGGTATATTTTTTTCTTTATTATAATTTGTGATGCAATATTATGGTTTATTTTTTTGGATTTCCACTTGAAATATCTAAGCTATATATGAATGTGTACGTATGTATGTATTCATATGTATGTATATGTGTATATGAATGATCGTGTATACATATGTATGTATGTGGACATATTTACGAGAGGATATCATGTGATCCGGAAGTGTACAAAAAGGAGCACCTGATTGTGATGAACACTGTCTGATGAAGAGCCGTGTGGTTCGAAACGTTACACGCTTAGTGTCAGCTTTTTTAATTGAATAAATTTGTATTTTTGGAGCTTTGGTGTTGCTGCCTTTGATAAATATTTTTACTTTGTAGAAAAGAAATAGATTGCCAGTTTACATATTCTATTGTTGTTTTGTAAATCACATATCTAAAATTAACTTTGATACTCGTATACTTCTATAGGTTGCATGCATATCATTGCACTGATGCACGTGCAAATGCGGAAAACCACGAACCCACACTTATGAGAACCTGACTCACATTTCCATGTGTTCCAAATATCAAGTTTAATGAACTCTACTTTATGAATAAATACAACATGAATTTTGAGACCAATACAAGACTGATCCGACAATAACGCAAACTTAACATCTGCAGGAGGGACGCATAATACCGTTTTTTGGAACCGAACCAGATACCAAGATTCTGAGTATCGACCGATACAGATCCAATCCAGATAATGTGCTGTTTTTTTTTTTTTTTAACATAATACAGTCTGTATAGTTCTGGTGATAAACTCAAATAATATATCTTCTTTAGTAAAAATCAGACCTAGGGGCCTTTAGGTACCAATTGTACCCTTTTGGTGAGCATGGCATACTGTCCTGTTTCCACTGACTGGTAAAGTACAGTATGGTATGGGTTGGTACAGGTCACCTTGTGTGTGATGCCTCACGACACCATCAAGTCAGCCTTGCGTTTCCACTGTTTAAAGGGTACCAAGGATACCCTTTTGGTGGGCGTGGTGTACGACAGAAAATTTCAGTTGACATACAGACCCTTAAGGCTGATTTATACTTTTGCGTCAAGCGCACGCGTATGCTACGGCGCAGCCTGCGCGTGGACGCATCGCCCTCCCTGATGCGCACCTCTCAAAAAAATTTAACTACACATCGAAATGACACGAGTGCAAGCTCTGTGATTAGTTGGCTTAGTATCGCTGACGAGTGTGGGCGGAACCGAGAACAGCATGAGCCAATGAAACAACGGTTTACAAGTGCAGAGTCCCGTGAAGGAGCTCCGGATGGAAAGTTTTGTTTTGCGTTTACCTCATGGTTAAAGTTTTCTGCCTCAAAATTAGCACATTTGAACATTGTACATTGAGAAAGCATTCGGAAAAAATAAAACAACAGCCAAGAAACTCAACACAGAGGAACATAAACACCTCCGTGCCAACTAGCATTTCGGAAGTGTTAGCAACAGCAACAGAAACAGCGCAGAAGTATAAATGCACAGCTGCACGATGCAAGCGCCGTGGGTCACCCCAGTAACTTGACGCAGAAGTATAAACCAGGCTTTACAGTCACTGATATGTTACCAATAGATAAGCTACACACTGCATACATTTAGTTATTATTTGAGTTCGAAAACAACACGCAACACCAACAGTCAGTGAAAACCTATCATCTGCATCTTTAATCTTCAGCAGCACATGTATCCTCAGTTAGAAAGTAATTTCGTCATTTGAAGTTCATAACAGTCCAAAAGCTGACGATAATAGTAAAACATGGCAATCAGTTCATGTTTTAGGTTGCTGAAAAAAATAATTTGCTCCTTTCTTTTTTTCGGCTTCTCCTGTTTTTCGCGCTTCACTCTCGTATTTGTACATTTCTGAAAGTATCAGACGTCAGAAGCGATTCATTCAATAGTCATGCGCACCTTATTATCATGAGCTCAAGAAGTTCGTTATTTCAAAAATAGAGACATGCAGCGAGCTCTCTGGAGAAAGTGAAACCGCTAGTGCTTTAGACAGTCTCATCAACAACAACAGGTTTATCTTCTTGGCTACGTGTGTTTGTTTGAACTCGGGTCAACCACGGCTTGTTATTATAAGTATATTATAATGATGTAATATCTTGGTTGTGTATTTAAAAACGGTGGTTCCTTTGTTTTCATTCTCCTAGCTTGTACATGCACTAGTGACGTTTGTCTGTAAACCAATAGCATGCAGATGCGCGAAAGTGTTTGAATAATTATTTTATGGTTACAAAGCCCCGGTCAGTTCACATGATTTCGGTACGATTTCCTTGACATGGGGTTTCCTGGGGAGTGGTAAACGACAAATGGACGTCGTGACAAACGATTGTTTCTTCTCATGCAGGGCTCGAAATTAACCTTTTTGCTTGGTAGCACCGGTGCTCCTAACTTTAAAAATTTAGGCGCATCAACCAAAATTTAGTCACACCACCAATTATGAGCACCGTTACTACAAGTTTTATACAAGCATATTTATTGTATTTGAAATTAACACTAATCAAACTAACAAGCAAAAAAAAAATCAAATATATAACGTTATATGCAAGCGTGAGGAAAATATGTCTCAATGAAATTCCGTTATCACAAGAAAATTTATTTTTATAACATAACTGAGTGACCAAAGCATACATGGAGCGCTCACCGGCCCTGCACGCACTGCTTGAATGAATCTGTTAACGGTATAACTCTGCTGTTCTCACAAGTGCTGTCTGATATTGCGCTGATGCTTTTGACACGTACTGTACCTTATTAGATGCATATGTTATATTTATAATATAATATATACAATATAATAGCAATACCGGTCTTTTTAGGAGTAGCGATATTAGTTTAGTCAATGTAAGCCCGTTTGCAATGGTGTTCGTACTGTTAAATTTTACATATATCTGCCCCTTGCACGGCAGACAGCATCTGGCGATTATATGAAGGATTAAACAGAAGCTCTCTTGCTAGATGTGGCAAACAGTTACCTGAAAATTCCATCCCACAGACTTTTCATAGCGGACTTGAAGCCAACGGAAGTTTTCTACTCTTGGAAAAGTGTAGATGGTGGATTAACATTCAGCACATGATCACTAGTAAGATGTGTCATTATTTGTTACTGTAGATGCCATGGTTTCTAAAACTAAATCTGCCAGTGTTATCTTCATTCTCATCTTCAGCGCTTTACAATTTTTGACGGTAGTAGCTCTCTGTCATCCGAAGCCAGAAGGCACTGAGTGATTGACAGCTGATATTAACCAATCATTGCACGTTCAGTGCTAGAGCAGTGGTGGGCCAATAAGAAGAGCGCAAAGGTGGGGCAAGCATTACGGACTTGGATTTGTTTACTGTAGCAAGTTGACATGACAACTGTTTTACACCATTCCTGAGCGCTGCGTTTCGCGATTCAAGTGCAGACAAAGAGCTTAGAAATGCATTCTGCGTGAATGTCTCCCAAATCCGCGCATGTGGTGAACATTTTGAAGTAAAAAACTGGTCGCACACAACAATTTTAACCACTCGCAGAAATGCTCCCAAATATATTTTAAGGTCGCATAAATAAAATTTCAGGCGCATATGCCACCAAAATGGTCGCAATTTCGAACCCTGTCATGTAATGTGGCATAGTTCACGACAACCGATACCATGTCTGTGATGCCGCATGACACCATCAAGTCTAGCATGTTTAATTTTCTAAAGCATAGCAGACTGGTTTTGAAGCACTTCACCTCAGATGTTATTCGTTATTTTTTTTACATATATACATATATATTTTGTATATCAGCCTTTTGCGATTAACTAATCGCACATTGTAAATTGCGATTGGATTTTGATTCATCGCACAGCCATACTTCTGAGAACCCAAAAATTTTCACATTGATAAATAATGTTATGACAGCTGTTTTGAACGTCAAGTTATAATTGAATTGCCTCTTGTTAGTTAGGAAACAGCTTTACAACAAGAGGGAAACGTTCATGAGACAAATGACATCAACACATGGTGTATATTAGGGCGTACTCACGCTATATACAGTTGCCTCGAACTGGGCCAAAGTACACTTGTCCCCACTCCCATCTCCACCGACGACCCGCACTCGCATTACAATCAGGCCTGGTCACGCTTATGTCATTGATGCTGCGCTTTTCAGTAAGCACTCTCGCTCAGCACTGAGGAGATTTTTCTAGTTATATCGCTTCAGACCTTGTGGTGACACGCAGTCATATATTTCGCCGAACAAATTAGCCCCTTTTGACGCTCATAAACAATCATAAAGTCCTCATGCTGCAGGAATTAGGAGGTTTGCTGAAGGTGCAGCTGTCATTCAGTGAGGGGTTTGCGTCTTTAATAAACTACGACAGTTTGCATTCACTGAACAGTAAAAATGATTAATAAACATATGAAACAGTCCCTTAATAGTCACATCCCGCTTTCAGTATCGGGCTTAGGCGTGTTTTGCACCCACACACAAGCGTACCACGCCAAAACCCAAGTTAACCGCGCTCTGGCACACCTCTTCCAATCGGACCAGGGCCGGCCAAGTGAACCATGCCTAAGCCTGATTCAGAGCACTCACACTTTTCAAACGATCCGGGAAACGGGCCTGGGCACGGTTCGGATAGCATAGTGCAAGTACGCCCTAAACAGCAACTGTGTTTCATGCAAGACAGAGTTAAGATGCCTTTCACGTATCCCACGTGGATGCTATGAGGATATACAAGGGACCAAGACAAAAGTATGATAAGAATAAATGAATGACAGCTCCTAAAATTGTATGAGAGACAACCCATTGTTGCCCAGTACCAACATTGTGTTTTGTTTGCTAATTTAAGCTATTTTTTAAAAGATATATATAATATATAAAACTATACTTTATATTAATTCATAATACCCAAGTCTGATAAGCTTTTTATATTAATGGACAAGGCACAGATATTGACATCCCATAATGTTTTAAACTACATTATTTGAATCCACCAAGCTTAGCTTACAATGTTTACATTGTTCTACTTGCATAACATCTAAATCCCAAACATCAGAAATGACAACAGATTGTTAAGATTTAATTAACGCCAGTTTTAATGTTATTGATAAATGCACTGTCTTGACAGATTTCACTCATTTATTTATTTTCCTTCTCCTTTTTCCATGGTTTACCACAGTGGAATGAACCGCCACTTACTTGACAGATTTGTGCACTTTAGGTGGTTTGTGTATGCGTTTTATGTTTGATCAAATTATTTGTAATTGCATATTTAGTGATTTTTCAACTAATTACAATGTATTGTCTCAATAGGCGGAATTTAGAGCAGGGGTGTCCAAATTCATTCCTGGAGGGCCGGTGTCTTGCACAGTTTAGCTCCAACTTCCTTCAACACACCTGCCTGGAAGTTTCTAGCATACCTAGAAAGAGCTTGATTAGCTGGTTCAGGTGTGTGTAATTGGGGTTGGAACTAAAATATGCAGGACACTGGCCCTCCAGGACTAGTGGTGGGCAAAGCAAGGCTTCATGAAACACTGAAACAATCGAAGCAAATGAGTCGAAGCTTCGAAACGTTTCGAAACCCCACTTTATGATGACACCTAGTGGTCATTTTATTATGTATTGCACCGAAACAGCTTCAGCAAGAACATTTTAGCAAACTGAGGTATTAAACCCCACTTTGTAGAAGTATATAGTCAAGAGATTTAGTGGAGCAGTTAAGGTTTCTGACTTCCATGTGGGGATAGTGGGTTCGAATCCAGGCTGACATAGCTATTTTGAAATGCTTTAATACCAGTTGGTAATGCTTTGTTTCAAAACTGGTCTGACATCCGAATAAACAATTTGTGAATAAATATGTCTTGTTTTGGTATTAAAACGGTTATTGCTAGATCAGACACAGTTGTGGCCAGAAGGTATCAAGAATTATTTATATTATTCATTAAATTTCCCATTTATTGCATTTCATTAACGTCTACCCAAACATCAGTACGGTAAAAATATGTATTTTATTTTTAGTGTTACAAAAATGATGCTTTATTGATGGCGTATCCGCAGCTGTAATCTATTTAGGCTACACCATAAATCAGAAATATGATTAAAATACATAAAACCATGATTTGGGAGTATTTGTACAAGTCGGGATTCGAACCTAAAAGACATTGGAAGAATAGTAACAGCGTGCATACGCACAGTCCACTAGGCCATATAAGACAGGTAAAGAGTCAAACTCCAGCAGTAACACATTAGCTGCGTCCCAAATGGCACACTATACACTCATGCACTATGTACTTATGCATTTACACACTCAACAGGATAGTACATGTATATAGTGGCGTCCCAAATGGCACACTGTTTTTTTACTAAGCGGAAATTCAAACCGTTTCCCTGATGACGTTTGACGGTTGCCAAATCAGTGAAATAAACGACCGAATTATCAAATAATACCTGTCGTGAGTATTGCCACATTCACCATCAGGAGGCGCTATAATCACTCTCATAGAAGAATTTTGCTCTCACCATCCAAAATAAATAAAGTTATCCAACATGTGCGTCCGATAGCTCCGCCTCTTCCACTACGTAAGCAAACCTGCGGTTGTTGAGTGCGTGAAGTGTCCATCATTCCACACTTCATTTTAGCGGCTGAATGAGTGCATCATCCGGGTAATTAAAGTGCACTTTGTATTTTTAGAGTTTTCAGTGTGAACACACTACTTACACTATTTATACTACAAAATGGCGTAGAATAGTGCATAAGTATGCGATTTGGGACGCAGCTGTAAATTTGCCAGGTCTCGAAACGCTTCTTAACTGATCGATGCTTTGAATCACTTTAGTCATGTGACCAAGTGTTTCGAAACACTTTAGTCACGTGACCTGGGTGTTTCGTATCATGCTTCGGTGCAGTGTTTCGAAACACTTGCGCTTCGGGATCTCGAAACCGTGTCGAAACGTCAGTTTCACGTCGGCCATCCCTATCCAGGACCGAGTTTGAACACCCCTGATTTAGAGGGTTTTGCAAAAAAAAAAATAAAGTACAAGTGAATTTAGCTGGTTTTGACACAAAAGAAAATCCTCCTTGTTAAAAAACAAAGAATTGTCTAGTAACATTTTTTTAAAATAAAAAGTAATTTTATTTACTAGCTAATAACCTTATTACCTATAAATAGAAACTTCTGAACATAATCAGAGGAGCCTGATAGAAAATCCTCATTTGCAAGAAAAGAGGTCTCATGGATTTAAAGGGTTTTGCATCTGAACTCTTTATGTATACTTCCTTAAGGATAAAACATTTGGCAAAGTGACTCTTGATACAAACAGTACATGTAAAACATAAAAAAATACTCATTTTATATTCATTTCAAATATTCATTTTACAGTTCTTCATACACATCAGGGTACAATCTCTTGCTGAGGTAATAATATAAAGTGTTTCCGGACTAAACCACGTGTTCAATCATTTCTCCACCCCAACTCCCTCATCCCCAGCTTCTTTCACTCAGTAAACGTATTAAATCCACTCAACTGTCTCTGTGTGTCCAGCTGACCAATCCTCGAACAGTGTACAGCTATTGAACCTTCTGACCAGACAGCAGTTCTGTCCATTACAGACACGTGCAGCAGAGCTGACTGTACATGAATGCAGCACGCGCTACTGAAGCCTCCGAACGCCCTGGGTAGACAGCTAACATTTGAGACACAACCCGCAAAATGTATTCTCTACCATTATACTATTACATAAGCGACAACAAACCGCATTTCAGATTTCGTTTGACTTAACGTTACAGTGATGCAGATGTTATCGATTCAGTATATTCAGGGAGCTATGATGATCAAGGACATCATTAATATGTCAACTCTATCACCAGGCCACATTGTTTACATCTTCACTACAGTATGATGTCAGATTAAAGAGCATGTTTAGCGTCGCAGTGTCTAGATAGAGTTAGCTAGTCGCAAGCTAGCAAGATACTTTAGCATCTGCTTTAGCGTAAACAGAGCCGTTTTCACCGACAGTCACTGCGCTATTTAATAATCAACCCTGGTGAAACATAACATTATTAATCTCCATCGATTCCATTTACGTTTAAAGCATGTAAAATCAGCTCCACTTCCTGACCCGAACCGCCTCACAAAGCGAACGTGGCGTTCAGACTGCTGCAATGTGCTCCTAACCCTCACACAGGCATTTACTGAAGAAACACCGCAGATTCGCACGTTATTTTCACGGTGAACACACGGAAATAGCATCACATACGTACCCATCCGTGAATGATCGCGAATCGACGGGTGTGTTTTGATGTTAAGACTGTATTCCGCTACGAAGCCTTCATTTTGTTACGTTCTCTGCCCCATGCTGCATTATGAAAGGGCGTGTGCCTGGGTGATTGACGTGACGGAGCGGCCAATCAGGGTTGAGCACGCCGGTGACGACAAGCTTCATTCATGGCGACAGTGTCCAATCATAAATCGATTGGCGTGTAACTTTTAACACGGATGATTTCTGTCTCTGCGTTGTTTACTCGAGGAGTTTGCAGTATGGAGACTCGAAGGACCCGTGGAGACACTAAAGCCCACAAGGGGGCGAAAGAAACAGACAAATTCATTCATTCATTTTCTTGTCGGCTTAATCCCTTGATTAATCCTGGACCACCACAGCGGAATGAACCGCCAACTTATCTAGCAAGTTTTTACGCAGCGGATGCCCTTTCAGACGCAACTAATCTCTGGGAAAAAACACACACACACACACACACACACACACACACATATATATATATATATATATATATATATATATATATATATATATATATATATATATATATATATATATATATATAGTTTGTATTTATGTAAAGAGAAACAGGATTCTGCATGACACTACAAAGGTAAATGACAAACAATATGACCGTGACATTCACTAACTGGTATATTTTTTGTGTAAACTGTGTAGTCATTAAGCCATCATGTTTTTCCCTCACAATATCTTCTGTAAATGAAATGTACTTCAGGCCCGTAACCAGCCTTTGGTCTTTTTTTTTCTAAAAAAAAAAAAGGAGGGGGGCTTTTTGCAGTTATTTGCCTCATGTTCTATTCATGAGGTTTAAATAGTTTTAATTTTAGTGACATTTTAAGCACTATTTTTGCTGGATTAGCTTGTTGAAACCTATACCTTATAATTCATTATCAAATATTCAAATGATTATCATTGTGTCAGTATAGCACATTCTCAGAACATGTCAAGAAACACAGCTGCTGTATAAGAAACTGAACAGATGCTAAAAAATTTGAGTGGTCATCTTTGCTTTTTTATTTACTGTAACAGTAATAACAATGAAAATTAATGAACTTTGATAAGCATGCGGAGGCTCTCCACAAATCTTACCAAGTGGTTCCAGCACGGGAAATCTCAAAATAAGGTGTGTATATATATATATATATATATATATATATATATATATATATATATATATATATATATATATATATATATATATATATATATATATAATTGCAATGGATATAATGAGTTAATTGTAAAAAAAATCTGAAAATTACATTGAAAAAAAAATGGTACATGTGGTTGCAAGAAATTTACTGTTAAAATACAGAAGAAGAAACTATAACAAACTTTCCTAAATATTACGGTAAATTACTGTATGTAATTACTCTAAAAAAAATGAATCCATAAAATTTACAGTGTCAAATCAGCAGCTGTTTTTGCCAGAATTTTACCATTAAAATAAGATTGAAGCTAAAATAATGTTTAAAACTTACGATAAACTACAGTTTTTCATTAATTAATAAATCATGTTATGGTTTCGACTGTATTTTTATTGTGGGTTTATTTTCAAATAGAGTTTACTGTACCATTAAGAACTATTTTATTGATTTCTTCCATATTTTTAACCAATGTTTCACCGTAAATTGATATTTTACAGCATGCAAATGAATGAAATACAGGAGTTTACTGTAAAATTATAAACAAAAGTATTTTTCGATTGCTTCTGTGTTTTTAACAGTAACGTTCTGGCAACCAGAGCTGGCATCTTTCACTGTAAATTTTAGTTATTTTTACAGTGTATAAATAAATGAACTATGGGAGTTTACTGTAAAATTTAGGAAATTCTTTTACCCTTTCTACTATATTTTACAGTGAAGTTCTGGCAACTACAGCTGCCATTTGTTCACATTAAGTTTCACAGATGTTTTTACAGTGTATTAATTAATGAAATACTGGAGTTTACTGTAAA
Organism: Danio rerio; assembly: GCF_052040795.2. Taxonomy (NCBI): domain Eukaryota; kingdom Metazoa; phylum Chordata; class Actinopteri; order Cypriniformes; family Danionidae; genus Danio; species Danio rerio. Next base: position 62,572,752 of record NC_141023.1, read on the forward strand.
ATTATAGAAAACCGTTTTACAGTTTCTACTGTATTTTTACCAGTAAAGTTCTGGCAACCACAGCTGCCATTTTCACCGTAAATTTGATACTGATATATACTGATTTTTTACAGTGTAAAAATGAATTAAATACAGGAATTTACTGTAAAATGATAGAAAATTACTTTACAGTTAGGTTCTGGAAACCAGTTGCCATTTTTCACCTTAATATATACCGTTTCTTTTACAGCTTACAAAAGCATAATGGAGAAAAAAACACTGCATAAAACAATCAGACATAATCCCACAATAAATACATTTTGGGGTGAACAGATGTAAAATAAAAACATTCACCAATTGAACTAATTGAAAGAGCACTGCTTATTTATTCTGGACAAATTTAGAGCATAAAAAAACTTTATATTAATAAAAAAAAACTGTATATATTACAACTGACAGAATTATGTATGCTGCTATATGCACAGTACAGTATAGAATTTACATCTTACTGACAATATACATTCCTCAATGAACACTCAGTCCAATTTATCATGCAAAATGGCAAGCATAAGTCTAGACTTACTTTCATCTTAATAAACTCACATCTGAATTATAAAACTGAACATATTTAGTTTTTGCACGAAAACAAATAATATTACAAATAAAACCATGTGGAGAAACAGATTTACATTTGTTTTGAGATCTAATTTTAAGCATTTGAACAGAGGAGCATAATAAAAGTGCACAATTTCAGTGAAGAATGTCTATATTTGGACTGGAAGAGTATCTTGAATTATTTATATACATAACAAATGTTTTCATTATTGAAATGTATTGGATTTTTAACAGCTTGTTTGTAGCTTAATAGCAGACTTTTACTCCACAATGCAAAAAACTGCTTTTAATCCTAAAAAAAAAGGTTGTTTCTTGTCCAAATATCAAAAAATTCTTACATTAAGAAGTGTTTACTAGAAAAAAATGCTATTTGAAAATAATAAGTCAAAATTAGGTGAGTTTTTCCTTATAAAAGCAAATAAAATCTGCTAATGGGACAAGCAAAATAATCTTGGTTTTCACTTTAAAATAAGAACATTTTACTTACACCATTAGCAGATTATTTGTCTTGTTTTAAGACAAAACTCGCTTTATTTTAACATATTTTTTGTTAAAAGACAATATTATTTGCCTATATAGTAAACACTTCTTGATTTCAGAGTGTTTAGATATTTGAACTAAAACAAGATGTAAGTAGGACAAGCATTTTAGCAACGTCTTTCTGAACGATGTTGAAATCATGAACACGACAACATAAATAGTCAAAATCTCAAGCTCTTCTTGAGGAACTAAAAAAAAAAACAATGTTGAAATCAATTTCCTCTTTATTGGAGAAAATACAAAAATACAAGACGAAACACTTGGGTTTTCAAAGTGCTTTAGAGAAACTTTCTGCCTGTCATATAAAATACTTCACAATAAGATCCATCAGATATATTAACATGCAAATCAAACGTACTGTATGCATCCTGTCATGCCTGGGTAAATACTTTTGCATCGCAATTACCCCTAAAATTAAAAAAAAATTAAATTCCTTTGTTGTGTTTGCAGATGTTTTGCTTTAGGGTTTGTTTTTAATTCTTAATATTGATTTAAAGGAGACCTATTATGCAAAAATCACTTTTATAAGGGGTTAAAACGCAGTTGTGAGGCAACATTACGTGAATATAGCAAGTCTGTAATAGTAAAAATGAATTAAATCTAAGTTTTATAATCACACTTGATAAAATCAGTCTGGAGAAACACTTTGATTGACATTCTCTCGTTGTACGTGTCATCAGAGGGAGAAAGCCCCGCCCACTAGCGACCATCTGTCCCTCATTAGCATAAACAGCCCTGAGTGAGAAGCAGCCGTCCATTACCCATAAGAGTTTTCATGCTTTTTGACACAAAGGTGTTTGTAGCTCCGCCCTCTTTTGAAATCTCATTTGAATTTAAAGCGATAGTCACCAAAAAGGCATCATTTGGATTAAAAGCCTAAAAGGGGGCAGTTTTAAAGAGTTATAAATCATTATTCGTGCGGTATTTTGAGCTGAAACTTCATATAGACACTCTAGGGACATCAGAGACTTATTTTACATGTTATAAAACAGGGCGTAATAGGTCCCCTTTAAATTGTAATGTACTATATTAATGGGAATGATTTTGTAAGGATACATATTTAAAATTTAAACTGCAATAATAATAATAAAAAAATCAGTTTAGGTTTAATTTTC
>NC_141023.1:62580000-62687500 GCF_052040795.2 Danio rerio
TGAACCTTTTGTGCAATGGAATTGGTTCAGTGAAAGCTCCACATACTGTAGCACTGATCATGTTTTTTTTTTTTTGTTTTTTTTGGCAGATTCCGAAATCTTTACATCCATAAAAATATAATTTCAAGAAATGTCTGCATCCAGATGGATATTGTATATTTGCCACTGTAAACAGCTGGAGAAATAAATACTGAACACGTCATGTTTTCTCCTGGAAATAATATATCCAAAGGAGCTATTAACATGGAATTGTAATTAGATTTTGGTAAAAACTCAAACATCACAAAAAAATAAAAAAAAATGAGTGATGTGTAATAACAATATAATGACACAAGGAGAACGTACTGAACTACTAAATCGTATTTAATACTTATTTTTTTAATAATTAAGGTATTTTTGGGGTGGCAGCTTAAAGACGCCTCTCATATGGAGAATGAGGTGTGCGTTTTCCACAGATTTTAAAAGAGTGTAAAAATCTTGATGGTTCTGTGGATCTCGTCTATCAACGTTTATCTCTATTTTGTGTTTTCTATTGGATTCGAGTCAGGTGATTGGCTATGCCATTCTACAGCCTGAATTTCTTTCTCTGAAAGCATTTAAGAGTCTCCTTGGCTGTGTTTTGGATCATTGTCTTGCTGAAATGTCCACCCTGGTTTCATCTTCATCCTCCTGCTAATGTAGATGCTGGACTGATGCAGCTAATATTCATTTACGTTGATGAAGGGAAGAGGGTTGTTGAATAACTACTGAGAGATTTCAGCTGCTGTCTGGGCTTTCACTGCCTTTCTACACCTCCCTTTCTTCATGTGTTCAATACTTTTTCCCTGTGTCATTTCATTTTATTACACATTACTTCATTTGTAAACTAATTAATATATATATACATATATATATATATATATATATATATATATATAATTTTTTTTTGCATATATGGATTTCTTTGGTTGTTTTTAAATTTCAAATTTGACAAAAATTTCAAGTCAACAGAAGTTTTAGAAATATGTTGTCTGAGAAAAATGGTGACAAGTTCAATACTTATTTTCCTCGTTGTATGCACTAAAATCCAAAAAGGAATGCAGTGAGTCCTTCAGGGTTCTGATTATAGACAAACAGGAAACTGTGGTAGCTTTAGAAATATCTGACTTGTGTAATGATGTGTGCAATGCATCTCATCTAGTTGAAACAACATTATCAGGTTGTGTTGTAATTGTGCTGCTGGCACAGCTAGGTTTATTAGCACTAACACAGCTCTGTATTCACTGTTGTTGAGTGTGTGGGATTCTTCCTCATTCTTCTGATCATGTGATACAGTGACATCATCCTTTCCAAACAGTGCCATTTTGCTTACCCACACGACTACAATAGGGGCAACGGTTTGAGATTATAGATCCACTCTATAACCCGTTCTCCAAAAAGTTCATTTTAGGGCACAGACAATGATATTGTTGTGTGGGCGAAGGGCCGAAATTATATTAAACTTTTGCAGGTTGGCCTTAGTCTATTGCTGTGTGGATGGGTCATTAGGCTATTTAAATAACTATTAATGCAAAAAAAAAAAAAAAGATTTTGAAGAACACAATGGTCTCAAACTCAATCCCTAGAGGACTGCAGTTTAGCTTCAACCACCTTCAACTCACACCAGCTTAAAGCTGCGGTCACACAGGGCTTTTCTCCCCATAGACTTCCATTCATATGCACACGAATGCGTCAAACTTGAAACGCAAGCTCGTTTGACAAGTTTCACAGCTTGCTGTGTTGGGAAGTAATTTTGGTAAACTCTGACTTGGGAAATCCTATCACTTGACTGCGTGAGACCAATTGAGGATCAAAACATTGAAATAGAAAATTAATTAGAAATTAGAAATTTAAAATATGGGCCAATCGCTCGCTTTTTAAAATGACTAGTCATCTTGTTTAATCCCGCCCCTTTTCGCAGCGCCGTACTACAGAATTTCACAACTTCAAACTCTTGTGTGACAAAACTGTGCAGAGCTGTGGCCCTCCAGGAATTGAGTTTGAAACTATGGTGTGACATTTTACCAGGTGAGCTAATAAGCAAGCTTACTGCATCAGAAACCATATATTTGGATCTGGTTATGTGATGCAGACAGTCAAATTGATTGAAAGTTACGCACTATGATAAACACGTTTTGGGGCTAAAACAATAGCCCCTTTCACACAGTGATACCGGTAAATATCTGGAAAATTTCCGGAACAACTTTACCGGTATATTCAAAAAAGCGCTGTTCACACAGGCGAGGACGTTACGGAAATTTTCCGGAAAAGAGCATTCACACATCCATTCCAAAATACCGGTAAATTCTGACATCATTTACCACAAATGAGCTTTAAACGGCTGCGCTTGTATTTGTAAACATTTGACTAAATTACAAACTCTGTGGATGATCAATATTGTGAACAACTTTCGCAGGATCACTTTCGCACGTCGAGATGTTCATAATATGTGCGTGTGCAGGCGCTCACAGGCTGAAGCTTGAAGGTAAACAAACATAAGCATCTCATCGATGATTATTTACACAGTTGGCATAAAGAAGAACATATAAACGTGATCTGACTAACTTCTAGCAGCTAAATGTGTCTGGAAAAATATTTAAAGGTTTTTATTCTCACAAATCGCGCGGACGTAAATGGGTCTGACTGTTGTGATTGGCTAAAGCAGACGTCTCACGTCAGCACGTTCTAGACGTGCACACGCTTATTACGGTAATCTTCCTTCTGCATTCACACAGCGCAGCATTCCGGCAAATTGCCGGTAATGTTACAACTTCTCTTTCCGGAAAATAGCCAGAACGAATTTACCGGTATTTTCAAAAAGGACCTGTTCACACATACAACCTTTCCGGAAAATTGCCGGCAATTTTCCGGAAAGGTCACTATGTGTGAAAGGGGCTATTGTATTGTGTGAAAAACTACGCAAACATTTATTATCGATAGAATAAATGTTCTAATGTTCACTTGACTAGTGTTTCCAAAGTGCAAAAATCTTTAACTGAAATCAGTGGATGACAAGAGCAAAATTCTCCACTGACCTTCAACTGTTTGACATCGTATCGGATCATTTTGATTGGATAGCCATAAGCGTCATTGCCGGTGACCACCTCCTTTCTTCCGACGACTTTTGCTCTGATGACTGTAAACACAAGAAAAGGAAAATATTTAAAGCATTCACTTTCTGGCACATTTTATAGCCTGCTCCACTGTAGTTTGTGTGTGTGGCGTCCACCCTGTAAAAATATCTGTAAATTAGCAGTTTTCTGTATTTTAAGACTCATGTTTTTGTTTTTCCCTGTTTATTTATGCCTTTGAATTGCATTATGGGACCTCAATCTTTCTTCCAACAACTTTTAACCTTGAAAAGTTCATAAAGAGACTTTTATTAAGGTTTTTTTAATAGTTTGAAGTGATATATTGTCTGGGTTGGTGTTGTATATCATGCTACAAAATCCTTTTAACAAGCTGCCAGTAGATTTTCTGTTATATTACAGACTTATTTCTCTAGATATCATCTATTTTACATTATATTATCTCAAACTACTAAGTAAAAAGTCTAATAAATAAAAGTCACTGTCAAATTGTAGAGTTGAATTTCCGACATCAAAAGTCGACAGAGCAGAGATTGAGATCCCATAATGCAAATCACAACCGTGAATCAATAGAAAACAGTAATGAACAGATATTTTTTACAGTATAGATGTGCTGTTATCAAGCATTGAGATGACCCGTATCGTGCTGCTGTTGTCCGGCTTTGTGCTACAGGTGCTGAGAGTGTGTATGGACACACGTGAGTGTTTGATTAGCCGAGGGCAGCGTGAGGAATGTGCTCAGGAAGCCAGTCAGCAGTCTGACTGGAGCAGGCAGTTTGCCCCCCACCCCGCTTCCCATAGAGCTGCTGACATACAAATACCAAATGCTAGTTCAAACGCATCTCTCTAGAAGCAGCAGATTCAGTGGGCACCCAGAGAACGCTCTCAGAACATTCCTTTAAGGGGACCGCTTTTACAATAAAATAAGTCTCTGATGTCCCTAGAGTGTGTATATAAAGTTTTAACTCAAATTCCACACAAATAATGATGTATAACTCCTTTAATCTGCCCCTTTTAGGTTTTGATCTTAATTGTGTCATTTTGGTGTCTGTTGCTTTAAATTCAAATGAGATTTTTTAAGAAGAGGGTGGAGCTACAAATGCCTGTGTGTCAGCATAGTGGCAGATTCAAAAACAAGACTAACGTTCCATGCTAATAAGGGAGAGATCATCACGAATGGGCAGGGCTTTTCGCCCTCTGATAACACGTACAAAGGGAGAATGTCAATCAAAGTCTTTCTGCTTTGTTTCAGTTTTTATTATTAAAAATATAATTAATACATTTTTTTACCATTAGAAGCTGGTTATATTCACAGACTATCATCACACAACAGTGTTTAAACCCCTATAAAAGTAAGTTTTGCAAAAAGTAAGTTTAGTTATATAACAATAACTAAACATAAACTAAAATGTTTTTGAATAATGTTATTATAACCAAAAGCCAATGTTAATACATTGTCTAAAACAAAGGATGTTTAATATGTTAATATGTAATATGACTTTATATGCACCACTTACACACACACACACACACACACTCTTTGCTGAGTCTTGTTGTTGTAACTTTACAAAGCGTTTCCGTGTCTTGTTTTTCCTTGTCGTGGTTTCTGACCCTCCCCTTGTGTATTGTTTATGCCGTTAGCCGACTGTACTGATCTCTTCACCTGTGACCCGACTACTCTTGTTGATAAAGATGCTGCATTTGAATCCTCAACATTGTTGCCAGAACCATTTGGTTATTAAAGGCTTCTATTTTAAATAAAGGACATCATTTTGCCAACATTATTTGAAAATGTGAAGTATTATACCCATTTACAACATTGATAATAATAATAATGGCGGGAGGCTAATTGCAAGATTTTGTAAAGATGTTGATTTAAAATGTACTTTCTGTAATGATAAAGAAGAGAGTATTGTTCATTTATTTTATGATTGTATTTATACACAGTTGTTTTGGTGTGATCTTTTCTTTTTTGTTAAGCAGAATACGAATATTGCATTGGGATTCAAAGAAAAAGATGTTTTATTTTTTTATGAGAACACAGTTGACTTCAAAATTTGGCATATTGTTAATTTGCTCATTATAAATGGAATTTTTTTTATTTATAAATGTAAAAGGGCTGTAAAAAAACTAATTTTACTCACTTTAAAATAGAAATAAGTCATTACCTATGCAAGATTAAAAAAAAGAAAAAATACCAAAGCAAAAAGAACAGTTAATTATTTTAAAGCCTTAAATTTTGCTTTTTGAATAATTGTTATTGTTGTTTTTTTCCTTTTTTTTCTTCTTCTTATATTGTACTTGATTGGATGTTAATATAATGTTGTTGTTGCCCTTGTATGTTCTGTGTTCTAAAATTGCAATAAAATAATAATAATAATAAAAAAATAAATAATGGCGGGAGGCATGGTGGCTCAGTGTTTAGCACTCAGCAGTGGGCATAATGACAATGTGTGTGAATGAGTGGAAGGGCATCCGCTGCATAAAAAAATATGATGGAATAGTTGGCGGTTCATTCCGCTGTGTCGACCCCTAAAAAATAATAATATTAATAAGTGACTAAGCCAATTGTATTAAATAAGGGACTAAGCCGAAAGAAAAATGAATGAATGAATTAATTAATGAATTTAAAAAAATAAAAATAAAAAAATAATAAAAATTAAAAAAATAATAATAAAAATGATAGAGAAAAAAATTCACCTTTGAATCACAGGAATAAATTAAATTCAATGTAGAACCCAGTTCTTACTATTTAATAATATTACTAGTTTATTGCTGAGCATAAAAGACATGCTTCACAAACATAAATAAAATGGTACAGACTCCAAACTTTATCTGAGTTATCAGAGGGCCCATACATACCCTGCTCAGTCCCAAACACAGAGCGTCTTTTCTATTGGCCACACATTCAGAAAGCCAAAAACACCCACAGGATCCCAGTCTGAAGTCAGGCATGCCTCTCTCATCAGAAACACACACTCAGGGTTTATGCTGGTTTAATCACAGCCTCTGAGGCGGATGACAAACACGCACACACAGAGCGCTGCTGTTTTCAGGTATGTGAGAGGGGGAAAGGGAGCCCTCCATATTGTTCATTCATTTATAAGTTCTGCAGGTCACATGTAGTGCTGTACAGATTTGATTGGATATTCAGCTTGAACTATTGAACATTTAGACAGCTTATTCCTGAGGCGTCATTGTTCATTGAACACCTGAAATGAATCAATGCTGACTTTACATGCATATTATTCTGTAGAGATACAGTAATTTTAACAGCATTACTTTACAATATGCATTACTTTACAATATGATCCTCTCTGCTCACATTATTAATATTAATAATTATATTAATAATTAATGCTGATGCTAATGATGAGCAGTGTAATTTCACAATGCATTCACTCACAATAATGCACTTTACACACACACATACTGGATATTATGTAAACACAATATTTTATTTAGGATGAGATTAATTGTTTGATGGCACGAAAGTTATTATTATGTAAGATTAATCAATGCTTTAGTGTCTTAGCTAGTTTGCAAAGACCAATTTTATGCACATTTTGGGATGTCATTTAAAAAAACATTGCTGAATGAAAACTGCAAGATGCATATACAAACTTAAAATGCGATAAAAAACTACTGAGATGCATATAGTTTTTGTATGATATGGTATGATTTTTGTATAATAAACTATGATGGCAACCGACCTAACCAATGTCAATCATACCATCTTGTAGTTTTCAGGGGGTATTTACAACACACTATATTCATTACAATGGAATCTTTTCGTTTACATGACAATTGGTTTATTGGGCATAAAAATAAGTTTTCAAAAGCTATATGTTTGTGATAGTTTAGTTTGAGTTCATATTTGTACCCGAAATGTACATTTTAGTACTTAGTTTAGTATGTAGTGCAACTTTTAGTTTATTTTTAACAGTTTTATAACAGACTAGTGTTGTCAAAAAATAAATAAAAATAAAATAAATAAATAAATAAATAAATAAATAAATAAATAAATAAATAAATAAATAAATATATATATATATATATATATATATATATATATATATATATATATATATATATATATATAATTTATTTATTTATTTATTGATAAATATTGTCAAAAATTTTAAAAATGATACAATCTTGCTTTTGGCTAGTATGGCTTTGCTCTCTCGCACTCTCTATTCTTACAGCTGGGAGATGAATAAATAATAATAATTTTAAGATTTTAACATTCATTCGTTAATTTTCCTTCAGTTTAGTCCCTTATTTATGAGGAATGACCAATACGGAATGAACTGCCAACTAAATCAGCATATGTTTTTAGCAGTGGATGCCCTTCCAGCTGCAACCAAGTACTGGGAAACACCCAAACACTCTCACATTCACACACATAAACTACGGCCAAGTTAGTTTATCCAAATCACCTATCCTGCAAGTCATTGGACCTTGAGGGAAACTGGAGCATGCGGAGGAAACCCACATGAACACGGGGAGAACATGCAAACTCCACACAGAAATGCCAACTGGCCCAGACGGGACTTAAACCAGCAACCTTTTGGACTTAAGGACTGCTGACAATCCCGATTTAAGTATTATGCAGTATTGTTTTTTATTTTTTGTCTCATTTGCATACTTTGTTGCAGAATTTTTTCCTGATATCGAAAAATGGTATCGTATTTATCGTATTGAAGTTGAAAATTCCAGTATCATGACAACACACTTTCAACAAATAACCTGTCATGCAGAAAGCAATGTCTATAAATGTTTTAGTTGCTAGGCCAATGACATCACCACATTCGAAATGGTCAATAGAATCCCCTCAGGTTGATGTTAACAAAAGAACCTCCACTCCAAACGGTCAAATGGTCAGACTTTCATTAAAGATTACCAAAATAAATTTATTTTAAAACTTTTTATTTTTATTTTATAATATATTTATTTTATTATGGATTAACTTGCATGGATTAATTATTCACCTTAAAAATAAGAATGTGAACTAGCAAAATAAACTTTGTAACCGCTGACTTCATGCAGACTTTAAGAAACCTGCTTTTAATATAGCCTTGTTAATGAGCATTGTCATCGATGTAAACAATACAGGTTTTAATTCGATCAGGCTTGTTTCTATATACAGCAAAATCCTCTGAGTAAATCCCGAGAGTATTTGGTCCCTCTTTAAATAAGGGCAAACAGGTTGGTAATAAGTAAAGCTGCTGTTTGTGGAGTTGCTTGATGATCCTCTGCTGAGATTTTGAGAGATTCGAGGCATCATATTTCAGCTGATTTCGTCTAAGGCTGTGACTGAGGTCAGTTGTAGTTTTTTCATCTGTAAGTTGTTTCTCTTCTGTGTTTCTGTTTATCCAGTCTGATCTCACTAGGAAACGGAAGTATTTTATTTATTAAGTATTTTTATTTGCCAGTTTAGTGGCTAATTCGTACAAATTCGCACAAGTTCAATCGTATGAAAATGTACGATGTTAAAAAGAAGGCGTGGCCCCTAACCCCAACCGTCATTGGGTGATGAGCAAATCGTACTAAATTGTACAAATTCAACTGAATTAGCCACTAAATCAAAAAGTTATGAATTGCCGTGAGATTGCGTTGGTTTATCATTAGTGCTCAATCATTACCTTATTAATCCTTTCATTGTCTCTTTAACTTGAGTAACTTCAACGTGATTTAGAGAGGGACCAAATACTGGGCCCTACCATACACCTGGCGCAATGTGGCGCAAGGCGCGGCGCAATGGTCTTTTGCTACTTTCAGCTCGGCGCAAGGGTCATTTTGAGGTGTTGCGCCACGCTGTTTAAATAGCAAATGCATTTGCGCTCATATGTGCGCCCATAGGCGTTCTGGTCAGGCATGTTTTGGCGCGTTGCTATTTTGAGAAACTGTAAATAGTCTGTTCTTTAGACCAGAACAAAGTTGGTCTATTGTCTGGCGCAAAGTGCGCCTGGCTTACACCATACACACAAGATGCAGAGCAATACGCAAATATCTTGATAAAGATATCATATATTAAGGATATATATGTAATAAAGATATATAGGATATAAATATAAATGATTAAAATATTACAAAATATATTAATTTCTAGCCTACATGAAGATTTAAAAACCACTGCCTTACTTTCTTCATCTCGGGAGGCTTTTTCAGTTAATTCAATTTGCTTTTGTATAATGTTATTATTATTAGCAGTATTATTTATTATATCCATATTTGTTTTATTAAAAACAAGCTTAGATTTGTCCAACTGTCAGGTTTTAGACCATATGGGGCATGGCAGGTGTATTTGGAAATAACTCAGTATTTTGACCACACTTTGTTATTATTGTTCATTTATTCGTTTGCTGGAAATTAGAACTGAATTTAGAAATAGTTTTGAAACAAATCTTTGCGCTTAACAAACGAAATTAATTATTCATTGGCTAATTGATGTCTGTGCGGTAAGGTTTCCTTATCCACGAGAGCAAAAGCGAACTTACTTTACGTCAAAATACGCAAATGGCGCGACGCAGCTGGCTCTTAAAGGGAATGGGAGATGAGACTCTGATTGTTTTATTCTCAAAACACACCTATAGCTCATTAAGAAAATAAACTCAACCCTTTTAGACCATGCACCATGGTGCAAAGCGGTCCTTAAATTAGCAAAAATGCGTTCTGACACGCCCTGAAAGCGTTTGCGCCCTACGTTTTGCGCTCTGCGCATGGACCGTCAAAATAGAGCCCACTATCTAAACTGAGTACATTTGAATCAGAGGATTTTGCTGTGTGTGGACTGATTAAGATTGCTGCACATCCAACTGTATATTCAAACCAATAAGAGGTGTCTTCACTTCAAATCTACATAAGATTACATCAGGCATTTAGCCACAGGTCTGAGAGCAGTGCTACTATATGGCTGAGACTATCTGTAACTGTGTAAAGGGCTTTATTAATATGATTCGACTGTGTTGAATCTTTCAGCCATCATGAGCAAGTCATGTGGGAGTTTCAAACAGCCAGAATTCTCCAGAATGAGATGGCCGATTCCTGCGGTGGGCGCCAGATGTTGTTGTTCAGCGAATCTCTGTTAAGTATAGGTGGGTGTGCGGTCAGTGGGGTCTCGCCATCCCAAGTCATGTAATGACCATCTATCTAATGTCAAACACAAACCACGGTATGTCGCTAGCATGTGGCAATGCTTTCTCATTTTCTGGAGCTGCAATCAGCCTGTTGAAGGAGGGCTTAATTACAGGGCTACTACACTCAATGGAAAATGCACAGGTCATGTAATGGCCGGCTGCTGAAGGTCAGAGGATCAAATCAGGCCTTTATAATTTCAGCTTTATCATATTTCAAGGAGGATGATATACACTGCACAGATGTGGGACATTATGTGCTTTCATACAGCAGATATCAGTGGAGGATGAGCTTACATTGCTCTATTTATACACATGGGGATTGAATTCATAATGAATTTATGCGAAAATAAAAGGTGGGCTGTGTCTGAGATGAGATTTAGCCGGATACGTTCACAATGTGAAGCTGATTTTTGCAGTTATTTATTACTGCCAAGTAACATCACACCTTTATGCATTATTATATGACTGAACGGGTGTGTTAAATTGTTTTATAATGACTTGTGAAATGTGACTCAGAGGATTTTTATGGGGATTGTTGTGTTATCTTGATTTTATATCATGTTAGACTCATCATACATTTATGAATCATCTCATCAGTCACTCTAAAAAAATACTCGGTTGTTTTAACCCAGTGTTAAATATTAAATCTACATGTTTTCCAACTGAATTTAAACTACAATTTTTAACCCAGTGGTTAAATTCTTTATATTTGATCCAACTTTTAGTTAAAACAACCTTGCATTTTTTTTTAGCATTCAGTTGTTTTGCCATGAAGCTCCCTAAAAAGAAAACAATCAAATGACATTTTGACTACTTTAATAATAAAACACTTGACAAACTTCTTTGATATGTTAAGCCTGGCTCATCCAATCACAGCTCGCTTTGAAGTCATTGTTTTGCACATGTTTTCACACTCTCAGAAATTAAGGTAGGCAAGCTGTCACTAGAGTGGCACCTTTACAAATGTGTACCTAAAAGGGCTATATTAATACCTCAAGGCTACATATTGGTACCTAAAATGTACAAAAGTGTTCCTCTTAAAATTTGTAGGTACTAATAAATACTTTTGAGGTACCAATATGGACCCTTCAAATACAAATGTGCGCCTTTTGAAAAGCCACCCTAGTGACAGCTCACATACCTTTATTTCTGAGAGTGTACAACCAGCTATTATTTAAGACTCTTCTTTCATTTCATTTGAATAATCTCATCCTTTAATTTTCTTTTGCCCATATAGTTCTAATTAGAGAGAAAATAATTATGCACATTGCTTAGTTATTTATAACATGTAAACAAATTACTGCTCTGAAAAATGAAAATGAAACTGGTCACACTTTGAGGCAATTCTTGCCATTAACTATGAATCTTAACTCAATAAACTCCTAATTTTCTGCTAATTAATATTTTTAAGGTAATTGTTAGGTTCAGCGATTGAGTTTGAGGATGTAGGATATTTATAAGAACTAATACAGACCCAATATCTTAAAAATATGCAGGCAGTAAGCCAATAGTTAGACGTGAGAATTGGTACTCAAACTAAAGTGTTAATGTAAGTGTTACACACTGTAAAAAGCAAGATATGTAAAAATAATGTGAATAAAATAATAAAGAAAAGAAATCACAGCTAAAATTGTAAACTTTGGTAAAACATGACAGACCCTATGGTGCCTATTTGGGAATATCAAAACAAAGTTGATGAACAAGATTAAAATCTGATCAAAGATAGTAGGAAAGCCTCTTGAAAAATTATATGATCGTTTGTATTACAAGAACCTCACAAGGCTGGCAAGGAAGATGATTTCGAACCCTAGTCATGTGTTGAATCATGAATGTGTACCATCAAGTCTAATCCTCGATTTAGAGTCCCAGGTTTTAATAAAGTGAAATTTAAAGAGTCATTTTTACATCAGGCTGTCTTGGAGCTGAATGAGGTCCTTGTAAAATGAATATTTTTTGTATTACTCTTTGATTCCTTGTAAGGAGTATTTATTATGCTGTTATGCAAGAAAAAATTCAGATGCAAGTCTGACAATAAAGTTTTGAATTGTTTTGTTATGATAAAATACATTGACATTATCATTATTAATAGCATAATCTAACTTTAAAAACTATTGTGATACAGATAAATGGATTTAATATGTGTAAATAACATATTAATGTTAGGGTAAGAAACCACAACATGTTCAGCTGTAGAAATGCTGGATTCCACACAATCGATTTCTGTAATGTCAACATGAAGGAATTAAAAATAACTTATTAGTTTTTACAAATTTAAGTGGATTGAACATAAAACAATTAAGTTGTCCCCCAAAAAGTTGTCATTTCAGCCTATTTTAAATAAGTAGTTTGAACAAACTGGAACCGTCATTGTTTGAGTACAGCAAAAGTACAACTACAGTTACAATAACTTATTGGCTTGTATAAAATGAGTTGAAACAACACATTTCTTAACAAAATTGTTTTACGTTCAAACCACTTAAATTTGTTAAGTTAACCTAATCAATTTATGTTGGGACGAGAATGAATTGTGTGGAATCCTGAATTTTTTAAAGTGTTGATATGTGTTTAGTCAACATGAAGGAAATTAACTTATTAGATTTGATCAATTTAAGTAAATTGAACACAAAACAATTAAGTTGCTCTAAAAACAAGAATTGTTTTAACTTATTTTAAATAAGTAGTTTGAACAAACAGCGAACATATTTTTTGAGTATGAGAAACTTTTTAAAATGACTTACAGCTCCACTATTTTTTTTATAAGTTGAAAAAACACAATTTTTGACATTTGTTTGGACAACTTATTTGTTTTATGTTCGAACCACTTACATTTGTTAAGTTAACTTAATTGGTTTGTGTTGAGACAACACAAATGAATTGTGTGGAACCTTAAATTTTTTACAGTGTGGTTTACTTTGTCATTTGTATTAATTAAGTACCATACTCTAAAAATGCAACCATCTAAGAAGTTTTATTTTAAATGTTGTTTCTGCAGGCATTATTTTCATAATAAAGGATCCTGTCTACGGTTTATACACACACATTAATGTGACACAGTCATGGGTGCATAATGCAGACATGGATGTGAAATAGTTAAATGCATGAAATCTTACCGACATCCGCATTGCAATACGCCTGCTGTGGATGTTCAGGAGAGCAGCTGCAGGCTCCGGCAAAGTCCGTGGCTCCACACAGCACGAGCAGCAGCAGAGGAACTGACCGAGACATACTCATCTTCAGCGGACACTCTTCACGACCAACACTGGCACAAATACAGTAAAAGACTGGCTTGCTGCGCAAGGCAAACTTCGGAGAGCGATAGTTGAAAATCTGACGGTGAGGAGCTGATGAAAGCAGACTGGTGTCAGAAGCTCGGAGTGGACGGACAGTTGCGTTCTCGGTGACCCGCCCTGCTTTTATCCGCATCTGAGCTCCGCCTACCCGGAGCCGGCATGACTTCTTGGCCGCTCTTAGTCATCACGTCCATCATCTGTTTTGTTGGTATTTAGTCTTTTTTACGTTGGCCGATATAGAAATAAAACATGTAATGAAATTTAATAACAGTACTGTATTGGGCAATGGAGAGAGCCTCTGACGTTTCCTTGGCTCTTGACCGCACGATGACCGCCACTCACTTCCATATTAAAGAAGTTTCTGTGCCCAAGCACAAATGTTCATTTTTGAGCAATGTGTATTTCATATATTAAACTGGCTTGAGTTGTGAAATTTTAAGTATATCATACACTGTAAAACAATCTCATTAAATTAGCAGTTTTCCGTATAGGCTAAACTGAAAAAAAATATTAATTGTGGTTACTACAATTTTGAGGTAGCTAAGTGGTTACAAGCAATTTATATGGGCTAAATTTAAACAAACGACTTAATTTTAGTAGTTGTCAACTTAATTGGTTTAAATTTACCCCATATAAATTGTTTGCATCCACTTAACCTAAATTATTTTTTTAGTAAATACAATGAATATTTTTTTTCCTGTGCATTTTGTGATTCTTGATTTATTTATTTTCAGTAAAATTCAGCTGACGCTTCAAAACATTCATAAAGAAATCTAAAAAAAGAGCATAGCTCTTTTATCTTTATAATGCTTTAATCTGCTCAGTTCCCCTTCGGTTGGGGAACTTCAGTGCCATGAATGGGAGGATTCGTATCAGAAGCCGCTTATCTGGAGAGTATTGAACGGGCCAATGAATGAAATTAATTGGCAGCGTAAGCTTGCGCAGGTGTGCGACATCTGCAATCATCTCAGCATATAAGCACACCTGAAGCCAGCAGACGCCATCCTTTTCGCTTCAGATCCTTTCTGAGTGAGTCGATGAGGGTTCCTCTTGCTGATCAGCACTTCAGAGCGAACGAGTGTGTCTCCCGGTCCAGAGTGGGTCTTCGCGGTGGCAGACGGTCGAGCTGGGTTACTCCCTTGCCTGCGGTTCTTTGGGTCCGGTCCTCCAGAGCGGTGCGTATAGTTGCAACTTTCCTAAAAGAGCAACACAGTCGTGCAGCACGTCCTTTTCAGGATGGCGCTCCGACTGTGCGTTTCTGGATGCGGGGGTTTCCTGTCTCCGGATGATGGACACGATCACTGCATTGCATGTTTGGGGGTCCAGCATGTTAATGCGGTGCTCGCGGGCGGTTCATGTCGTCATTGCGATGCCATGACCGTTGCACAGCTAAGATCGCGGCTAACTTTCGCAAGAGAGCGAGCCACCCCAGTTGCCTCCTGTTCTAAAAAAGCAGCGGGCGCTCGGGCAGATCTGAGGGTTTCAGCGGGAGCTAATCCGCCGCCCACGGGCTCGCGGACCTCTCGCTCCTCACGGCGCTCCATCCAAGCTTCGGGTGGTGAGAGTGATGCGTCTAACCAGATGGTAGCTCTCACACTCGCTGACACCGGAGATCAGATGTCCTCCGCGGCATCGGAGGGTGGGCTTTCACTGTCCGACGAAGATCCGGACCCGCTCGCCCCCTCCGGGCAGGTGAGCGCTGTCAAATCGGATCCTGAAACGGACATGTTAGCCGTGCTTTCCCGGGCTGCTTCGGCCGTGGGGTTGGAGATGGTTATCCCCCAGCTCCGCGGCCGGACCGACTAGATGGGTGCTACGTAGAGGACCAGAAGGCGAAGCCTTCGAAGCCTCTCGTCCCCTTCTTCCCGGAAGTGCACAGTAGGCTCACGCAGTCCTGGAGGGCACCTTTCTCTGCCCGTGCTGCGAGTGCCTCCGCCCTCACCGCCCTTGACGGCGGAGCTGCCAGGGGGTATGAGGCGATCCCGTCAGTGGAGCGCGCTATCGCGGTCAATCTTTGTCCGCGCGGCGCCTCTACGTGGCGGGGTTTGCCCCGCCTCCCGTCCAAAGCCTGTAGGTTGTCTGCCTCCCTCGGAGCCAGAGCTTATAAGGCTGCGGGCCAGGCTGCTTCTGCTTTGCACGCGATGGCCACCTACCAGCGCTACCAAGCGCAGGCGCTGGCCGAGCTGCACGAGGGCGGGTCCAACCCAAGCTTATTACATGAGCTGCGCACCGCGACCGACTATGCTCTTCGGACTACTAAGTCCGCCGCGTGTGCGCTGGGGAGGACGATGTCCACACTTGTGGTTCAGGAACGCCACCTCTGGCTAAACCTGGCCGATATGCGCGATGTTGACAAAGTTCGCTTTCTTGACTCGCCCATATCCCAGGCTGGCCTGTTCGGCGACACCGTCGGTGAATTCACCCAGGAATTCAAGGCGGTGAAAGAGCAGTCGGATGCGATGGGCAATGTCTTCTATCGGCGTGGCCGTAAGCCCGCTCCGCCCGCCGAGCCATCCACCTCCGCTGTTCCTCGCCGAGGGCGCCCGCCAACGAGTGCTGCCCCGCCCCCGCCTGCGCCTCCGGCCAAGCGGGCGCGGCGTTCACCTCGAAAGCAGGCAGCCCCTCCTGCCCAGGGCGCCGTTAAGTCCGGTAAACGGACCGCGAAGCGTCCCTGAGACAGGCCATCCGGAGAAGAGGAAACTTGCTCTTTCCCCGCTGGAGGGCGGGGCCCCGATAACAACGGTACTTTTCAGTGCCACCAAAACATCAGTAAAAGAGCACTTTTTCCCTTCCCCGGATGTGACTGCACGAGTTCTGCCAGTCCGGGACGCGCTGCCTTCCGGCTCGCAGACTCTACGTGCTTCGCCAGTGGCTCACGAGCGCTGGGGGGACGGTCTCCCTTCCCCCAGCCCTCCAGCCCCCTCTCCGGAGTCAGGGTGCGGAGCCAGAGCAAATCGCTCTCCTCCAGCTTTTCCGCGGGACCCTCGTGCTTCCCGGATCAGCACACCCACTCCGCGCTGCCCCACCGCTGGTACGTCAGCGATTGTAGCGATGACTCCATTAGCGAGGGCTCTGCCTGCCTGGTTAGCGCGGGCCAGCCCCTCGCGGTGGCTCATACGCACAGTCAGACTCGGTTACGCGATTCAGTTCGCGAAACGGCCCCCCAAGTTTACGGGCGTGTATTTCTCCAGGGTCAACCCCCTGTCCGCCCCTGTCTTGCGAGAGGAGATTGCTGCCCTCCTGGCGAAGGGTGCAATCAAGCCGGTTCCTCCAGCCGAGATGGAGAGTGGGTTTTACAGCCCATACTTCATCGTACCCAAAAAGAGCGGTGGGTCACGGCCAATCCTAGATCTGCGCGTTTTGAACCGCTGTCTGCACAAGCTGCCGTTCAGAATGCTCACGCAGAGGCGCATTCTCCAATGCGTTCGTCCTCGGGATTGGTTTGCAGCCATAGACCTGAAGGACGCGTATTTCCATGTCTCCATTCTTCCACGCCACCGCCAATTTCTGCGGTTTGCGTTCGAGGGTCGAGCGTGGCAGTACAAGGTCCTCCCCTTCGGGCTCTCTCTGTCTCCGCGGGTCTTCACCAAACTCGCGGAGGGTGCCCTAGCGCCCCTTCGGCTCGCGGGCATTCGCATACTCGGTTATCTCGACGACTGGCTGATTTTAGCCCACTCGCGGGAGCAATTGATTGTGCACAGGGACGAGGTGCTTCGGCATCTCCGCCTACTGGGGCTTCAGGTCAACCGAGAAAAGAGCAAACTCGCCCCTGTGCAGAGGATTTCTTTTCTCGGGATGGAGCTGGACTCGATCACCATGGTAGCGCACCTCTCCGAGGAACGCGCTCGCCTGTTGCTGAACTGTCTGAGGGAGCTCGACAGCAAACTAGTGGTCCCACTGAAGTTCTTTCAGAGGCTCCTGGGGCATATGGCATCCGCAGCCGCCGTCACGCCGCTCGGGTTGCTCCATATGAGACCACTTCAGCACTGGCTTCACGATCGGGTCCCCAGACGCGCATGGCACGCGGGCACACACCGGGTCTCGGTTACTGCGCTGTGTCGCCGCGCCCTCAGCCCTTGGAACGACCCCTCGTTCCTACAGGCCGGTGTGCCTCTAGGACAGGCGTCCAGCCATGTTGTTGTTTCAACAGACGCTTCCAACACGGGTTGGGGGGCCGTGTGTCGCGGGCATGCGGCTGCGGGCCTCTGGAAGGGTGCCCAGCTGCATTGGCATATCAATCGCCTAGAGCTGTTGGCAGTGTTCCTCGCTCTCCACCGCTTTTTACCGGTGCTGGAGCGGCAACACGTGCTGGTCAGGACGGACAGTACGGCGGCGGCGGCGTATATCAACCGCATGGGGGGTATGCGCTCTCGCCGCATGTCTCAGCTCGCCCGCCGTCTGCTCCTCTGGAGTCACCCGCGGCTGAAATCGCTGCGCGCCATTCACGTCCCAGGCACGCTCAATCGTGCAGCCGATGCGCTCTCACGACAGCTATTACGCCCTGGAGAATGGAGACTCCACCCCGAGTCTGTTCAGCTGATATGGGCGCGATTCGGGGAGGCCCAGATCGATCTGTTTGCTTCCCCCGAGAACGCTCACTGCCAGTTGTTTTTTTCCCTGACCGAGGGCTCTCTCGGCACGGATGCACTGGCCCACAGCTGGCCTCGGGGCATGCGCAAGTATGCGTTTCCCCCAGTGAGCCTGCTCGCGCAGTTTCTGTGCAAGGTCAGGGAGGACGAGGAACAGGTTCTGCTAGTTGCGCCCCTTTGGCCCAACCGGACCTGGATATCAGAGCTCTCACTCCTCGCGACGGCCCTCCCCTGGCGGATCCCTTTGAGAGAGGACCTACTCTCTCAGGGACAGGGCACCATCTGGCACCCTCGCCCCGATCTTTGGAACCTCCACGTGTGGTCCCTAGACGCGAGGAAGACTTAGGTAACCTACCGACTGCGGTGGTTAATACCATCACTCAGGCTAGAGCCCCCTCCACGAGGCGCGCCTACGCCCTGAAGTGGAGTCTATTCACTGAATGGTGCGTCTCTCGCAGAGAAGACCCCCGAAATTGCCAGATTAGTGTTGTGCTCTCTTTCCTTCAAGAGAAGTTGGACAGCAGGCTGTCGCCCTCCACTCTCAAGGTTTACGTGGCCGCCATCTCCGCTTATCATAGCGCGGTAGCTGGCGGCACCGTGGGAAAGCATAACCTGGTCATCCAGTTCCTTAGGGGTGCTAGGCGAATTAATCCATCTCGCCCCCCTCTCATGCCCTCTTGGGATCTCGCCCTCGTTCTCACGAGTCTGCGATCCGATCCCTTTGAGCCACTCGAATCAGTATCTCTAAGATTTCTGTCCCTGAAGACAGCTCTGCTGGTTGCGTTGGCCTCCATCAAGAGGGTCGGGGACCTGGAGGCATTTTCGGTCAGTGACTCGTGCCTGGAATTCGGGCCGGATTACTCTCACGTTATCCTGAGACCCCGCCCCGGTTATGTGCCCAAGGTTCCTACCACCCCCTTTAGAGATCAGGTAGTGAACCTGCAAGCGCTGCCCCCGGAGGAGGCAGACCCAGCCCTTTCTTTACTTTGTCCAGTTCGCGCTCTGCGCATTTATGTGGACCGTACTCAGAATTTTAGATCATCTGAGCAGCTCTTTGTCTGTTATGGCGGTCGGCAGCAGGGAAGTGCCGTATCGAAACAAAGATTATCCCACTGGATTGTGGATGCCATTTCACTCGCTTATTCGAGTCGAGGTCAGCCGTGTCCCCCGGGAGTACGTGCACACTCCACTCGGAGCGTTGCATCCTCTTGGGCGCGTGCACGCGGCGCCTCTCTAACAGACATCTGTAGAGCTGCGGGCTGGGCGACACCCAACACATTTGCAAGGTTTTACAATCTGCGAGTGGAGCCGGTTTCCTCAAGGGTATTAGGTAACCCTTTGGTGATTGAGGAGACAACTCGGTAGGGTGTTGAAACACGCTTGCTGCGCCATTCTCCCTAACACGGAGGTACGTGCGCCTTTTTTATCTGTCAGTAAAGTTCCCCGTCAGGTGAGCCCTGCAGATTCCTCCGTGGCCCCCAGCACTGACTCAGCGGAGGAGTCACTTGCTGGCCCACTACGTTGTAGGTCTGCCCGCTGGTCAGCCCGCGTTTTGGGTATAGGTGCCTGCTATGCGTGATCCCCACTAGGCGATCCCATATGCTTATTCCACCACGGTTAAGTCCCCCCCCTGGGCGGACCCGTGTCTTCCCTCTCCGCTAACCACTCTTTGCTATGCGTACTCCCCCTTTTAGGGCTAGTCCATAGGTAAATTCTGCCATCTATCCCCCCCTTGGGTAACGGATGGCCTCCGCAGCGTCCTCCCTATCGGGATTGCACGCTTCCCAACGTACTGTCGTATTTCCTAGAATTATCTAGATGCTCACGACTTCCCAAAAAATATATCTAAATCCGTAAAACTTCTGTTGAAGTAGGATAAATTAGGGCCAGGGACACGTTGGAGGACCGCGCCCCCCATGATGTGGGTGCGTCACGCTTGCTTGACTATCTCCTCATCGGGGGTGTTGGTAAGGTGCAGTCATTATGGCGCTTTCCATATTCTCCCATTCATGGCACTGAAGTTCCCCAACCGAAGGGGAACGTTCGAGGTTACAGAAGTAACCCTTCGTTCCCCGAGGAGGGGAACGGAAGTGCCATATTCCGTCGCCATAATGACTGTCCCTTAGCTGTTTGAAAGTCTCTTCAGCTTAAAAGGATGGCGTCTGCTGGCTTCAGGTGTGCTTATATGCTGAGATGATTGCAGATGTCGCACACCTGCGCAAGCTTACGCTGCCAATTAATTTCATTCATTGGCCCGTTCAATACTCTCCAGATAAGCGGCTTCTGATACGAATCCTCCCATTCATGGCACTTCCGTTCCCCTCCTCGGGGAACGAAGGGTTACTTCTGTAACCTCGAACGTTCTTTTGTATTTTATTTTTAGTGTCTTTTACAAATGTTCCCTACTGAAAAAAAACAGCTTAAACCAGCCTAGGCTGGTTGGCTGGTTTTAGCTGGTCGACCAGGCTGGTTTTAGAGGGGTTTTGGCCATTTCCAGGCTGGTTTCTAGCCATGTCCAGCCTGGTCTTAGCTGGTCAGGCTGGGAGTTGACCAGCTAAAACCAGCTTGACCAGCCTAGCCTGGCTGGAAGCCCAGCTAAAACCAGCTGTGTCCAGCTTAAACATGGCAGGTCAAGCTGGTTTTAGCTGGTCATTTTCCAGCCTGACCAGCTAAGACCAGGCTGGAAATGACTGGAAACCAGCCTGGAAATGGCCAAAACCCCTCTAAAACCAGCCTGGTCGACCAGCTAAAACCAGCCAACCAGCCTAGGCTGGTTTAAGCTGGATTTTTCAGCAGGGTTTTCAGTAAACAGACTTTAAATGGAGAGACAGAATGCTACTATTTGGTTATTAAAGTCTAGGGATGCACTGATGTGTCAGCCACCGTTATTTACTGGCCAGTATAGATTCATTTAAAGCTGTCAACCTATTAGTACTGATATAAAAATACTGATGGTAATGGAGAAAATGTGCTTTATGTCTTATAAAGTACAGATAGCAAAAGCACTGGCTTGTTAAGTTTATTAAATTAGTATGTTATATTATGTCAAAAAGCTATTTTGGTCAAAACAATATTTACTGTAAAATGCTGCTTTCCACACGATAGATTTGTGTTGTGACAACATGAAGAAACAATTAAGTTGTCCCCAAAAAAAAAATTCAACTCATTTAAAATGTTTGAACAAACAGCTAATGGTATTGTTTGAGTGTTAGAATAGAAATAAATCTGTGAAATGTTGGAAAGTTGAATGGTGATCCATGTTAAGTAAAAGTTATTTAATGGAGGAAAAATAGCTAGTATTGTATATTGTGTGCAGTTGACCAATATCATTATAAGAATGAATGAATCTTTGGTTAAAATTGTTAGAATAGCCCAAATGTTATTTTTTGTTGTTGTTGTTGTTGTTAAAATCAGTATCAGTATTGATTTCAGAACTGACCAATTTTTTTGTTAATGTCAGAATTGTATCGCAATTGGTTGAAGTTTTGTTTGCTTATTTCGGAATCCGTGACGTATCCAGTCAAATTTTTTTTGTTAATATCCGTATTGTTATCAGCTGTAGGTTCTTTAATATTGGTATCAGAATCAAACTAAATTTAATAAGAAAAAATATAAATCAACCTTTTTTATTATTATAGAATTGTATTCCAATTGACTAAAAATTTTATTTGCTAATTTTTTTTTTTTTTTAAATATTGGTATCGCAATCAATTGAAATGTATTTTTTGCTTACATTGGTATCAACCGAAGGATCTTTAATATTGTTTTCTTACTAATATTGGGCTCACACAAAGGTTTTTGATATTGGTATTAGAATTGAACAAATGGTTTTTCTTTTTTTAATATCAGTATTAGTATGGGTTTTGTGAATCTATATTTTTGTTGAAACAAGTTTTTTGTTGTTGTTAATAATTTTTTGTTAATATTGATATCGGAATCATTTGAAAGTTTTTTTTTTTTTTTTTGGCTAATATTGGTATCAGTATCAGTCGAAAGTTCTTTTATATCGGTAGTGGAATGGAACAATTTTATTTAATTTTTTACATTTTTTTGTTAATATTGGAATTGTAAAGCAATTGGTTGAAAGTTTTATTTACTAATATCAGAATCTGTAATGCAGTCTGTCAAGTTTTTTGTTATTATGGCAATCAACCAAAAGTTTTCCTTTTGGCTAATATAGGTATCAGAATTTATTTGGGAATCAATTTTTTTTGTTAATATCCAAATTGTATCACAATTGGTTAAAAGTATTTTTCGAATAATTAGTTTATTTGCTAATACCATAATCTGTAATGTAATCATTAAGTTTCTTGTTAATAATGGTGTCGGAATTGATTGAAAGTTTTTTGTGAATATCAGTATCAGCCGAAGTTTTTGTATTGGAACCAACCAAAAGTTGTTGTTTTTTAATGTTGATATCTGTATCAGTATTGATTTGGTAATGGATAATGTTTTAGTATTTTTTTTATATAAATTTTTTTAACCACAATTGTTTTAAAAATGTATTAGCTAATATTGAAATTGGTAACGTAATCGGCCAAAGTTTTTGTTAATATCCGTATCACCAAAAATTGCATAGGTGCATCCCTTCTAATATTATTTGTGTTCTGAAGATGAACACATTTCTTATAGATTTGGAACAACTTGAAAGTTGATGAACGATTACAGGACTTTCATTTTGGGTTAAACTAGAACTTTAATCTCTCATAAAAATGAGAGCATGATTTAAAGCTACCACATCCCTGCTTTTCACAGCACGCACAATGCGATTTTACACATTCATTAGTATTAAAATTTCAGCAATACACACTTTAGATTTAGAACATCTCACCCCTGGTTGACCTTTGTGTGCATGCTTGACGTTGGCATGTGAGGTAAACTATGGGTCACAGTGCATTTGATCATGTTGCAAAGCAGTATTACGGATTTTGTGTCCATCAGTAATTCCCAAACTTCCCTTATCAGGGTCAACCTCGTTTACCGTTGCTTGCGTAGTAATATTCTGCCATGTCTTTGATTAACTATGACGCAAGAAGAAGTTGATTTGTCTTTGTGTTGAGAGAAATAAGGAACTCAATCAGATTTTAAGAAGATGAAGGAAGTCCCTGTTGCTTTACTCTCTGTTGAAATAAGCACCAGCACTTCTTGACATTCAGGGAAACACTTCTGCGTCCTCTGGTGACCTCTAAACCTTTCCCCCATATTTCCTCTCTCTCTCTGTTTACTCTGGACTTTCTTCAGTAGTAATAGTCTGAAGAAAGACTCTCTCCAGTCTGTCCCGGGACAGACAAGTCTTCGCTGAGGCCAGCTTCAAGCCTCCACCGCTGAGACTGCAGCTCTGCTCAAGACTTTTGGCCAGCGGAGAAATTAAAATGGTCGTGCAGAACTGAGTCTGGTTTCTCTCAAGGTTTCTCTCGGTGAAGTTTTTTTCCCTCTTCGATGTTGCCTCTACCTAACATGGTTTGGGTTTGGGACTCTCAATAATGATTTTAAACCACACTGAACTGAGCTAAACTGAACTGAACTTAAACACTAAAAACTGAACTACCCTGATCCAGTTACTATGAGCATTTAAGTGAAGCTGCTTTGACACAATCTACATTGTATAAGCGCTATACAAATGAAGCTGAATTGAATTAAATTGAATAGTAGTGATGCATGTCTTTGCACACCAGGCTAAATAGGGTAATTTACGCATCTTACGAAATCTGACGTATCATCGCACGTTTTACTACTTCAACGTCTGGCCTTCCTCTGTACAGACGAAGGAAACCCTTCCAGGCCATTTGAGGGGAATTTTCGAAGTGTAATTCCCTGCCGTTTTCCCTTAAAGCTAATTAAAACCTAGAGTGCCCCAGCATGTGTTCTTGTGGTTCATTTATTAGTACGAGAAGCCATTGTGTCATGGTTTTAAAGACTTGTATTGCTTGTACATTGTAATTAAAGTCTGAAAAGACTTCCAGTGAACAGGACTGTAGATGTTTTGGCTGGGCGGTATATTCAGTTTCACTTTTGTGAAGCTAAATTGTTGTTGCTCTTTGTTGTAAGTGAGAATTTTGGCTGGTGTGATACATTTAAGGCTTGTTCACGCCAGTAAAAGTAACTATAAAGGAGCTGAGACACATTTGTAAAAGCTGAGCTACTGTTTTAAAGACACATGATGCGACAAAGGAGTGAAATGCAGTTTAGTGGTCAAACCAACACAATCTCAAGGCAATTAGTGACCTTTTATTTGTATGTATTCGTATGATCTTATTCGTACAGTATGATTAGTACAATTTGCGGTAACACTTTATAATAAGGTTCATTAGTTAATGCATTTACCAACATGAACTAATCATGAACAACTCTTGTACAGCATTTATTAATCATAATTGAACATTTACTAATGCATTATTAACATCCAAGTCCATGCTTGTTAACATTAGTTAATGCACCGTGAGTTAACATGAACTAACAATGAACAACTGTAATTTCATTAACTAACGTTAACTAACATGGACAATTACAGTAGTAAATGTATTGTTCATTGTTTGTTCATGTTAGTAAATGCATTAATTAACATTAACTAATGAACCTTATTGTAAAGTGTAACCAATTTGCTTATCCCTCAATGACGGTTGGGTGTACAGGTGGGGTTTGATGCCAAGCTTCTCTTAATTTACGACTGAACTCGTTCCAATTCATACGAATTAGCCACTACACTGTAAAAAATAATACCCTATATCTACTTAATAAAATTGAGGTAACAGTTTACAAGC
Organism: Danio rerio; assembly: GCF_052040795.2. NCBI lineage: Eukaryota > Metazoa > Chordata > Actinopteri > Cypriniformes > Danionidae > Danio > Danio rerio. Next base: position 62,604,890 of record NC_141023.1, read on the forward strand.
AATATTATTATTTAATAAAAAAAAAATGCATTGAGTTTCAATTAATCAAATTGGCTTATTTAAAATTAGTCATTTAAAATAAGTAACTCCGAACAGTACTTAAAATAATAAGCTAATTTTAACCAAAATTATTGGTTTAATTATTGTTCTGTGAAACAGAAACTGATTGTGAATTTTAAAATGCTCATTTTAATCAAGTTGGATTCAATCAATATTTTCTCTTCTTTAAATTATTTTAAAATAATAGCTAAATTCTTATAATAAAATTTATAAGATTTTATTTTATACATTTTTAAGTAATTTCAAAGCAAAAAAAATGGCCTAAAAACAGGAAATTAATTTTATTAAATCAAGTGTACATATTAAATTTAATGAACTACAAGGCCACAGAATGACTTTTTACAGTGTAAACTAGCAAAAACCAAAATAGTTTTCTATTGAGATCAGACTGGTCAAACACATCTTGGAGAGTGTTTAAAATAAATGTAAAGGGATAGTTCACCCAAAACTGAAAATTTACATGATGTTTACTAGGCTTGGGTTGTATCCAAATTTTGATACCATCTAACCTCCTCCCTATTTTACCTCGGTATACGGTATTACCGTGCATAATAAAAAAAATTGTGATGTAAGGCTCAGACTTGGTCCAATTATTTATTACTTTCTGTGTGGTTCAACAAAATCAGTCACCAAAGAGGGAACATCACTGAAAATAGTCCTATTGCAAAAAAACGCTCCTCTTTTCTGTCTTTCCCTCTCTGCCTTACACACACACACACACACACACACACACAAAACTGCAGCCCCGCCCCTTAAAGGACCCGCACAATTTACAACACTCTATATGCGACCTTAAGTTTGCGGTCACCTGTTTGTTCTACAGTTTGCAAATTGTCTTAATATATCAAATAATAAACACACACACACATAGACACACAACATACAGCACCACGCTCTCTCTCATTCACACATACACACACATACACACACACACACACACACACACATCAATCTCTCTCTCATTCACACACACACACACATACACACACACACAAACACACACACATACACATAAACAGCATCCACGCGTGCTCGCTCGCTCACTTGCTTTATTCGGAAATTTATTCCCGCACCGCAAGAAATCTGGTAGGGTCCCGGTACAGCAGCGGGAATGCAGACCTCTAGTTCATATTTACCTCGTCTCCCTTCTTGTTCGTCGAAGACCGAAATACTGCCAAACTGCAGAGGTTGTGTTCTTTTTCGAGACCAGGTCATTTGGTGCGCGACTTGACATCTTACCTCTCCTCTTTCTCTCTCCTCCACACTGTCCCTGTCACATCCGTCTGTGACCGCCTGAGGGCGCTGTAGTGCACTAGGACTTGTAGGCACTGCAGCGTCCCAGGAAAGAACTACATTCTCATACATGACCCGCGCACACACCGGAACACCTACACTGACCTGTCATCACATCTGTTTTGTGTTACTGTTGATTATCTGGACTATTTATACTACCATTTCACCACAGTTTGTTATCGCGTCGTTTGTCTACATTGTCTACCTTGTCTGTCTTGTTCCCAGTGCCGCAGTAAGTCTGATATTCTGAGTCGTTGTTCCTGATCGTGTTTTTGTATTTTGCCTAAGTCTAGTGTTATTGTTTCTGAGCCTTGTCTCTGTTTTAGTTTCTGGTTTTGTCGTTTGTATTTTGATCACCTCGTTGTTTCACTGTAAATAAATATCTGCACTTGGATCCGCACCTTTTTGTTTTTGTTCCTGTTTTGATCACGCAAACGTGACAGTCCCGTGATGACAATCACGCATACGTATTTTTAGGCATTAACTAAATAATATTTAATACTTGTCTCTTATATAAGTGCATTGTTTTTTATGACAGTATAACAGTATTGAAACTGATACCGTTGCTATTTTTAGATTCCACGGTATACCATATAACGGCTCAAGCCTACTATTTACTCCTATTTAAAGGTGCTGTCTGCAGGTTTTTGACTCTTCTAAAGCTTAAAAATACCAGAATAAGTTTGCAGATATTTAAGAAACACGCTAAGTGAACATTCTTGTTTATCTGAAAAACAATGCTAAAGTCAGATATTCTGCTCTGAAAATGTGTCTTCTGTGCCGGAACGCTGTCTTTGTTTTAATAATTTTAACCTGCCCATTGCCAGTTTAACCAATTATATTTCAGCACCCCAGGCTGCCTTGCTGGAAAACCGTATTTCATTCATTCATTCAGAAAGGCTCTGAAAGCATGCGTCCATGACTGAAATGCGACCTCTGGTGGACAGTAGCAGACTCCGAAATGAAACACAGATTCAGTTCCACATGAGGTGGTTATTAATTAGCAAATCATATAAATATTACGAACGTAAACATTAGGTGAGCAGGTTACATTGTAACTGCGTGTCCTAACAACACGCTATGTGACGAGCTACATGGTGATAAGCAATTTGACTGCTTGCACCAGACGAAACACGACAGAATTTTAAATACAGCCATTCAGAAGCACAGCATATGCACTTACTCATGAAATGGTAAGGTTTATAATCTAATTAGTGCATATTAACCATTTTTAACATTATCAAATGTACATGCTAAATCACAGATATGTGTTAGTTTACATTATTTTAAGGTTCTAAAGTTCAATTTCAAAGGGTTTATTTTATTTTCAAGATCTGAGGTGAACTATCTGCTGCTGCTTTCACTAGTATGACAATAACTGTCTTGTAAAATGGTGTTCAAACCAAATGTTAGCATTTAACACTGAATAAAGCACATGAGGTTTACCTGAGGTGATCATTGTCAGTTTTTTGTTGTTCCCCTGAGAGAAATCGAAGCCGTTTCTAACATATCAATTCGAAATGTTGGTTAGGACAAAAAATATTCTTTCTATTAGGTGCCTTTGCTTTTATTCAGAACACGGTTTAAATCACTCGCTCCTGTCCTCAATCTGGCAACCTTCGCTGGCCTTTGTTTTGATCCAGGAGTGCAATACCTACTTTAACCACTGGGTGTCAAACTCACATAATGCACATTTAAGTGTTTTGACTTCATTATGAGTTTATATGTTGAATGTAAAGAACATTTTTTGATGAAAGCTGAAAACCTGCAATCATTGACATAAAAAATCTAATTCCGTGGAGGTCAATGGGTGTTTTTATTTCCAACATTCTTCAAAATATCCTGCTTTGTGTTCAACAGAGGAAAGGATCAGGTTTGTGATAAGTGCAGGATGACTGAATTCTCTTTCCCCTGTAAAGCAGAATATGATGTTGAATGTGGATGCTATCTGTTTAGTCTGCCTCTGAACATGAGGTCTACCTGTTCCAGCCTGTAGGTGGGACTGTTAGTCAGCAGATTTCAACAAACCATTGTTGATTCACTGTCATTGCTAATATTGGAATTGGTGGTGTAATCACTGTAATAATTATTATTATTTTTTTGCTAATATCAGTGTTGGTATGAAACAAAGGTTCTTTAATATTAGTGTCCGAACTGAACAAAAGTTTGTTTTTTATTGGCAACATCGTATTAGTATTGATTTGGGAATTTATTTACCAAATTGTTTTTGTTAATATCGGAATTGTATCACAATTGGTTAAAAGTTTTATATGCTAATATCGAAATCAGTAACATAATCGGTCAAGTTTTTTATTAAGATTGGTACCAGAATCAATTAAAAGTTTTTTTTTTTTTTTTTTTGCTAACATCAGTATCAGTATCAACAAAGGTTTGTTAAAGTTGGTATCAGAATTTAACAAAACGTTTTTTGTTAATGTCGGTATCAGTATTGATTGGGGAATTCACCAATTATTTTAAATTTTTAAAATTTTTTATTTATTTATTTTTTGCTAATATTGGATTATTTCACAATTGGTTGAAAGTTTTATTTGCTAATATTGGAAACTATAACATAATCGGTAAATTTTTTGTCAATATTCTTATCCGAATCAATTGAAAGTTGTTGTTTTTTCTAATATCGGTATCGGTATTTTTTAATATTGGTATCAGAAACCTAGAAAATTCAGTTAAATATTGGAATTGGTAGTGTAATCACTGTAATTTTTGTTAATATTGGTATCGGAATCGTTTGAAAGTTTTTTTTTTTTGTTTTTTTTTTGCTAATATCAGTGTTGGTATGAAACAAAGGTTCTTTAATATTAGTATCAGAACTGAACAAAAGGTTGTTTTTTATTGGTAATATCGTATTAGCATTGATTTGGGAATATACCAAATTGTTTTTGTTAATATCGGAATTGTATCACAATTAGTTAAAAGTTTTATTTGCTAATATCGAAATCAGTAACATAATCGGTCAAGTTTTTTGTTAAGATTGGTACCAGAATCAATTCAATTTTTTATTATTATTATTTTTTTGCTAACATCAGTATCAGTATCAACAAAGGCTTGTTAAAGTTGGTATCAGAATTTAACAAAAGGTTTTTTGTTAATGTCGGTATCAGTATTGATTGGGGAATTCACCAATTTCATATATTTTTTTATTTTAATTTTATTTTTTTTTGCTAATATTGGATTATTTCACAATTGGTTGAAAGTTTTATTTGTTAATATTGGAATCTATAACATAATCGGTAAATTTTTTGTCAATATTCTTATCCGAATCAATTGAAAGTTGTTGTTTTTTCTAATATCGGTATCGGTATTTTTTAATATTGGTATCAGAAACCTAGAAAATTAATTTTAATATTGGAATTGGTAGTGTAATCACTGTAATTTTTGTTAATATTGGTATCGGAATCGATTGAAAGTTTTTTTGTTTTTTTTTTGCTAATATCAGTATTGGTATGAAACAAAGGTTCTTAGTATCAGAACTGAACAAAAGTTTCTTTTTTTTTTTTTTTGCTAATATCGGTGTTGGTATGAAACAAAGGTTCTTTAATGTTATTATCAGAACTGAGCAAAAGTTTGATTTTTATTGGTAATATCATTTTAGTATTGATTTGGGAATATACCAAATTGTTTTTGTTAATATCGGAATTGTATCACAATCAGTTAAAAGTTTTATTTGCTAATATCTAAATCAGTAACATAATCGGTCAAGTTTTTTGTTAAGATTGGTACCAGAATCAATTAAAGTTTTTTTTTTTTTTTTTTTGCTAACATCAGTATCAGTATCAACAAAGGTTTTTAAAGTTGGTATCAGAATTTAACAAAAGGTTTTTTGTTAATGTCGGTATCAGTATTGATTGGGGAATTCACCAATTTTTTTTATTATTTATTTATTTTTTGCTAATATTGAATTGTTTCACTATTGGTTGAAAGTTTTATTTGCTAATATTGGAATCTGAAACATAATCGGTAAATTTTTTTGTCAATTTTCTTATAAGAATCAATTGAAAGTTGTTGTTTTTCTAATATCGGTATCGGTATTTTTTAATATTGGTATCGGAAGCTTAGAAAATGAATTTAAAGGGATAGTTCACCCAAAAATTAAAATGTACATGCTATTTACTTCTATTTAAGTGTTTTCAAATCATTATGAGTTTTTTTTTTATATATAAAGATTATATTTTGAGAAAAGCTGAAAACCTGTGATCAATGACATCCATAGTAAAAAAAAATCTAATACTGCGGAAGTCAATGGTTGTTTTTATTTCCAACATTATTCAAAATATCTTGTTTTGTGTTCAACAGAGAAAAGCAACATGTTTGTGATCTTTACAGATGTCCCCTGTAAAGCAGAATATGATGTTGAATGTGGATGTTATCTGTTTAGTCTCCCTCTGAACATGAGGTCTACCTGTTCCAGCCTGTAGGTGGGACTGTTAGTCAGCAGATTTCGACAAACCATCGTTGATTCACTGTCATAAATGCACTGCTGTTGTAATTACAGTGGCTAACTGCACTTCTGCATTCTCTGACATGCTGATTTCAAAAGATAGGAAGATCTGTTGACTGATAAGGTGAGCAATATTTTAACTGTGACAAACAGAATAACAGGAATACAAATGTTGAAAAAAATGTTGAAAACATACACTGTATAAATGCTGGGTTCCACACAATTCCTAAATGCTGTCCCAACACAAATCAATTAAGTAAATCGTTTTTTGTTTTGTTTTTATTTTACAAATTTAAGTGGATTGAACATAGAACAATTAAGTTGTCCCCAAAAAAAACCCAGAAGTCACTTTTTGAGTTTAACACTCATTAAACAAAACACACATTTGACAGTCGACTATTTTAAACAAGTCAATAATGCTAATAATGTTGACCTTAAAATGGTTCTAAAAAATTTAAAACTGCTTTTATTCTAGCCGAAATAAAACAATTAAGACTTTCTCCAGAAGATAAAATGTTATCAGACATGCAGTAAAAATTTCCTTGCTCTGTCAAAAATCATTAGAGACAAATTTAAAAAAGAAAAAAAACAATTCAAAGGAGGGCTAATAATTCTGACTTTAACTGTAATTTAATCACATGCAAATACTTGTAATTTCAATTGTTGAACAAAAATTTGTAAACAAGCATTTTAGCAATATTTTGAAATATACGTTGCATATATTTATGTAAAATCTTTTTTGATCACTTTTATTTCCTGTAATTTGCATATATTGCCTTGTATCTGATTTCTACAAGGGTTATACTCAGCCACAGATGTGTTGATTACCAACCTCTGCTTTTATGACAGACTTAAAAGACGTTTCTCCACTTTCTTCCTCTATACAAGAGTGAAACCAAAGGCCTGTCCAAATCCTCATACTTGCAGATTTATGTCTTCTTGTGTTATGACCAGATTCTGACTCAGGTCAGGCCTGTAACCAGCCTGGTGAAAATGTGGTTCTTGTTTTCTCAAAAAGTGGACCTTTTTGCAGTTATTCGCCTTATGTTCTATTTAATGATGAGGTTTAAATACTGCATTTTAGTGATATTTTAAGCATTATCTTTTAGATGGATTAGCTTGTCGGATGGTCATCATAACCACACTTTTGAGGTACCATAAACATTTGCTAAATATATAGATTAAAGAAATATGAAAATAATTACTTACCTTTAAATACAAATTTATTCATCATATATTATGATATATTATGGAACATAAATTTACATTTATATTTATCAACATAAATATATTGATTTACATCATATATTATTAGAAAAAAGGAGTATTTTGGCAAATAACAAACTGACCCGCACATTTAACTTTGCTCAGTCAGATATTGGCCATCTGAATAATAAAAACTAAAACATAAGAAATTTTAATAATGTAGAGCTTGGCGACTTTTCTAGTCTCTTTTTACAAAAAAAAAAAAAAAACATTTTAAAAGTAAATGTATAACAAAAATAGCCTAGTATTAAAATTTACTTTAATATGGTCTGTTTTTACTTTTATTAACTTTTAAATTTACTCTATTATGGGCTGCAAACCTTTTTATTGGTATTTTTTGAATATGGTCCAAATTTAGAATAAAAGTTGGGCTACATGTAGTGAAAGATGCCTTCACTTTTGTCATATTGTATGTTTTCTTGCAAAGCTGCATGTTGGACTCATGAACAATAATTGTTTGCATTCATTGGCTTTCTTTGATGGGTTCTTTTTACAATTTATGATGGCAAATTAGTCAAAATAAGACAAATGAGCAAATGTATATGGTAAAATCTGGACCTTTTATCAGTGGGGTTGTGTCTTTCTAACCACCCCTAGCCACAGGCCTGCAGGTGAGAAGAAACTCAATTTATAAGTGTTCTACAATTGTTTGCAAGCTCACTTCAACACTTTGGATTGTGGCTGAACACAATGAATTAATAAAAAGCTAAATTTCATAAAAAGAAAAGACTCGTAAAAATATACATCAGCATGACAAGAACTAGCTGCAGTAAAATCACAGGAACCAATAGTTTGGTTTATGACCTATGCTGCAGTCCGCCACCAGGGGGCGATCAAACGATTTTAGCTTCCCTTTTGAGGACGTGAGGAGTCCCTCAACATTAAGCCGTGTATTCAACATTAAAAGCAGCAGATCACAAAACTAAAAACAATGGAATATACACTTAATAAGCTCTAATAGCCTTGCTATAAACAATAAATAAAGGTAGTCTAGGTAGTGATGAGGTCTTTTGTAACAGTTAAGTCTTTGCTGGTGATGTGCTGGTTGTAGCTGGTTATGAGCTGGTTCAAGCTGCTTCTTTGCTGTTCATGACTGTCATATGGCCAGAACCAGCTTAAACCAATAACTATGTGTCAAAACCCCAACAGCTTATGTTTTTTTAGGAAAGGAGAATTAGAAGGCTTTACAACACATTTCAAGATGGCCTGAGCTGTCTAATTTAACGTTGAATGTCAAGAAAACAGTTTCTATGTGCTTCTCTTTAAGAAATAGACCTGTACGGGATACATTTGAGGTGCTGATTAAAAATAATTTTATTAAAAAATGAAATGAATTTAAGTATCTTAGCATAACTCTAGACCAGTGGTTCTCAAACTGTGGTACGTGGGTTTCCTTCTAGTGGTATGCAGAGATATCAAATGTGTCATATGTACACGCTACATATATTTCAAATCTTATCAAAAAATGATTTATGTATGAATATGACATATAATATCATTTATTATATGACACAGAGCCTATATTTCTGAGGTCCAGGCAACATTTCCAGGTGTTGATGAATTGGCTACTGTATGTTAACACTTTACATTTAAGTACAGCACATTTGTTTTTACTTTTTAAGAACATTAACCTACCATTTTTAACTTTTAAAAGCATTGATTTAAATGTTGACGTTTTTAGTTTTTTGTTTGTTTCTTTTTTTTACATATAAGCACAGTACAGTGTTAACGTTCGGACTGTTTACAATGTTTAAAATGGCTGACAATAATAAATGTTCTTAATAATAGAAATTAATCTGCCACGTTTTAGAACTGCAGAGCTGTAGCTGCTTTATTTGGCTTATTACTCTACTGTATTTTTAACACTGCTCATTATGGCGGTACTTGGAGAGACAATTTTTCTCTGAGGTGGTACTTGATGAAAAAAGTTTGAGGCCCACTGCTCTAGACGTTAATTTAAAATTAGTTTGAAGAAAGCTGAAAACCTGTTACCAATGATTTCCATAGTAAAAATATATAAATTGGTGTTCAACAGAAGAAAGAAAGTCAAACAGGTTTGAAACAAGTTAAGGGGTGAATAAATGATGACAGAATTTTCATTTTTCTGGTGAATTGTCCCTTTAACACGGCAATCAAACTATTTTCTTAGCTATCATTCTGCATGTAAACAAGACTATACACCGGTAAACTTTCTTTTTTTTAATTAGAATATGCAAAAAGGTACACAAATTGTGATCATACAAAAAACAAAACAAAACAACAACAATCAGGTACTGGTAGGTGTGTGCGCGTGTGTCTGTGTGTCTGTGTTTGTGCATGTGTGTGTGAAGGCAACTTGGTGGACAGGTTAGATCATACATAAGGGACAATAACAGTCAATAAATGAAGCAAATATCACAGATATAAATAAAACAGACAGAAAGAAACCAGTCAGTGGTAAGAAGTAACAATGATGCGAGGAATGTATGATGATAATAATGACAGTAAAAGGAAAGAAAAAACAATAGTAATAATAACTGACAACAACAATAATAAATCACAAGTGCTACACCCAACCCAAGCTCATTCTGGAAACGTAGCCCCGCCGACGTTTCTGGAGACCGCGATTTACTTGGCCGGAGGTACATACAGCCGCGTGTAGTTTTTCTCGAGCAAACGCTGCAGGGCGGTGTGGCGCCGCTCCGCTCCGCTCCGAGTGGAGGGCTTTCCCGATGCAACCAGTTTGTCCGCTTAGCTCGCAGCATTACATCGGCGGAGCGGAGGCCCATAGGAGAAGGAGCCGGCCGCGGGGATGACCGGGATTGAGTCCGGGGAACAGCGGTTCCAGAAATCAGGTAAGATAAAAAACAGAATCCAAAGGAGGAGGAGGAAGAGGAGGGTCGTTCGGTCGTTCAGCCAGCCAGCCAGTCGGACGGACGGTCGCTCCACAGCGGCCTCCGGCGGTTTTTCACGCGAGAACAGCGCGGGCACGAACGGCGCACGCTCCCGAGAGGTGCCCGAGATGCGAAAAAGCGCGCACAGCGGCCTCGTGCGGATCCGCGAAAACAAAAACCGCTCAAATATGTATGAAACGTCTGCAGGGCTACGTTTTCACAATGAGCCCGGGTTGGCTACAACTATTACTACTGAAAGTTACAAATATTACAACTACTACTTCTGCTACTACGGCCACCACCACAGCTTCTGCTACTACAATTTCTACTAATACTGATACTACTACGACAACTACTACTACTGATACTACTACAGCATCTGCTACAACTACTACTACTACAACAATATCTACTACTACAATTGACATTACTACCGCAATCACTGCTACTGACATTTACATCAACAACATCTACTACTGATACTACGACACCAACAACGACTACTACTACTGCTACTGCAATTACTGCTACTACAACATCTACATCAGCAACATCTACTACTGATACTACTACACCAACAACGACTACTACTACTGCTACTACAACATTTACATCAACAACATCTACTACTGATAGTACTACACCAACAACGACTACTACTACTGCTACTGCAATTACTGCTACTACAACATCTACATCGACAACATCTACCACTGATACTACTACACCAACAACGACTACTACGGCTGCTACTGCAATTACAGCTACTAAAACATCTACATTGACAACATCTACTACTGATACTACTACACCAACAACGACTACTACTGCTGCTACTGCAATCAATGCTACTACAACATCTACATCGACAACATCTACTACTGATACTACTACACCAACAACGACTACTACTGCTGCTACTGCAATTACTGCTACTACAACATCTACATCAACAACATCTACTACTGATACTACTACACCAACAACGACTACTACTGCTGCTACTGCAATTACTGCTACTACAACATCTACATCGACAACATCTACTACTGATTCTACTACACCAACAACGATTACTACTACTGCTTCTCCAATTACTGCTACTACAACATCTACATCGACAACATCTACTACTGATAATACTACACCAACAACAACTACTACTACTGCTACTGCAATTACTGCTACTACAACATCTACATCGACAACATCTACTACTAATACTACTACACCAACAACGACTACTACTGCTGCTACTGCAATCACTGATACTACAACATCTACATCAACAACATCTACTACTGATTCTACTACACTAACAACGATTACTACTACTGCTTCTCCAATTACTGCTACTACAACATCTACATCGACATCTACTACTGATTCTACTACACCAACGACTACTACTGCTGCTACTGCAATCACTGCTACTACAACATCTACATCTACAACATCTACTACTGATACTACTACACCAACGACTACTACTGCTGCTACTGCAATTAGTGCTACTACAACATCTACATCAACAACATCTACTACTGATACTACTACACCAACAACGACTACTGCAATTACTGCTACTATAACATCAACATCGACAACATCTACTACTGATACTACTACTACAACAACACCTTCACTACTTCTGATACCACTATACCAACGACATCAACTACTACAGGAACTACTACTTCAATAATCACAACTACAATTGATACTGCTACTATGACTACTACCACTACTACTTGTACTACAACAACTACAGCAATCTTAATAACGACAATGGTATAAATACTTATGATAATGATAATGAGGAAATAACAGGAGGAAAAGTCAAAACAGTAATAAAAATTATAATGATAACAAATGTAAAAGTAATACCATTAATGATAAAAGTGACGGTAAACTTCCTGACATCTACTCTATGATCGCTAAAGTCTTATCCGAGACTATGAAACCGAATTTCTCCTTAAATGTGAGTGACATTTAAACAAACCAAATTCGCCTCCGCTAGTTGTGGTTTGTTTCCAGGATGTTATCAGGCAGGAACCACTACATGATGCCCACTACAAACCTTTCAAATCTCGTCTCCTGACGAGGCTCAAGATGGATTTTTTTTTTTAACTGACCTGCCCTCCACCATACATCTCCGTTGCTCAAATGTAGAATACATTAAATGCTTAGAATTAATTCAGGTCCTTAGTCTATAAAAAAAACAGCATTGGTAATAGTGATAGTGCAGTCGGTTTTAGTAAATACCACCAATGATAATCTCAATGGCTCATTTGGAGTAAACCTACGTAAACCACCATGCGGAGACTTCTAAGGGCAATCTTTCCCAAAGGTTTCAGGGTTAATGCCTATAGACCGTGGCATGTGGGGGTGTAAAGCATAATGGCTTCAAGCTGACCACTTCTCCTTCCTTTCAAGCTGCCCACATCTGGTTTCCTTCCCACATCGGCTGCAGAAGGCTTGGCTGGTGACATGCTTGAATAAATGGCGATCTGTAGATAGGGAGAGTTTCGTCATGAGTCACAGGAAAGGAAATCAGTGAAAGCGCTGTACAGTCATTGGGACGGGAATGAGTAACGTGTTGAACACGAGCAGGTTCACTTTATGCGTCATGATCAACATGCCTTATGTCACTGTCTGGCTCAATCCCACCACTTTCTGTAATCTTTCCATTATTTCTTTAGGTCCCACAGATCCTTAAAGGATACACCCGAAAATGTATGTTACCTCAACGTTTACTCTCACTTATGTGGTTTTAAAGTCATCATGAAGCAGAAGATTTCCTCTATCATGATGTACATCCACTTGAAACGGTTCTGAAATTAGAAAAAAAATGTAGGGCGGTGCATGATTTCCTCAGTTGGAAACCACTTGGACTGTTGGATTGTTGGTGCTGCTAACAAGATAAAAAAAGATTGACGAAGAGATGAAGGTGTGCTCATTTCCCTTATACACATTTCTGGAGATTGCGAATCATATAGCCAAAGGAACATATGGCTGCTTTTCGTCTTTTAAATGAACGGCGACGGGGCGGGAATTACACCATTCCTTTTCTCGTTTAGCAGACCGATTACCTTCATACACTCTCAGAAATCAAGGTACAGGAGCTGTCACTGTTGAAGTACCTTTTTATAACATACGTATTTGTACCCAAATCCACAGTGGTACCTAAAATGTACATATTTGTAACTAAAAAGTACCTTTGAGGTACCATTATGGACCCTTCAGGGACAAATATGTAGCTTTTAAAAAGGTACTGCTCCAGTGACTCCAGAACCAGCCTCTGTACCTTTATTTCTGAGAGTGTATGGACGGCTTTTCTGCTGTCACCAGCTCGCCCAGTGGCTCGACATGTACGTTGATGACTTGAGACGCAAAGCAGAGTTGACAATCGTCATTCAATCGACACTTAGTTGACTGTTGCCTCTGGTGGGTTTACATGAGAAGAGCAGGTGTGAATGGCACTCACTAGAGAAATCTGAGATCTCAGAAATCGTACACAGCCACCTCTGGCGAATTCGCAAAAACAAAAACTGCAAAAAATTTTTTTAAATAAATAAATAATAATAAATAAATAGCTCCAGGGACGTATTTTGGTCTCTCCAGAAATGTATATAGGGGTACGTAATCAGAATGAGCCTGGGTTGATGAAGGCTGAGGAGAAATGAGACGCACTCTAATAGCCCCGCCCTAGAGGCATTCCATGTGACCAGAAGTGAAGATAAGTCATTTCAAGGCGGAAGAAAGGTTTTTATATGTGATTCTGAGAACTAATAATATTTTTTTAACAAAATAATGAAGTGCTTAGATACATTGCTTATAAAAACTATTACTGTATGCATATAAAAATACGAAAAGTACATTTTGATTTCATTGCCATAAGAAACTCTTAGGTTACTTTGTTGAGTTTCTTGTTGAACACAAATAAATGTATTTTGAAGTAAGTAAGTAAAGTTTATTTATAAAGCACATTTACTTCAGTTTGGCACTGACCAAAGAGCTGGACAAAACCATAGCACACACTCTAAAAGAGTAAAAATAACAATAAAAGTAATAATAGGAATAAAAGTATTACAGCAACAACCACAATAAAGATTAAGAGTCTGGGAATGCAATAGAATAAAAATGTGTCTTAAGTCTAGACTTAAAAACAGAGAGAGAAGAAGCACTCGTAATATCCGGTGGCGGCTGGTTCCACTAACGAGGAGCAGCGACTGCAAAGGCTCTATCTCCTTTCAATTTAAGTTGTGACCGAGGAATTTGCAGTAAAATTTTATTTGAGGACCTAAGAGGCCGAGGAGTTGACTGTAAGTTAATACGTTCTGATATATAAGAAGGTGCTTGCCCATTCAGTGCTTTAAAAACAATAAGTAAAATCTTGAACTGAATTCTAAAATTAACAGGAAGCCAATGAAGGGATGTTAAAACTGGTGAGATATGAACAGAAACACTAACTGACCCAGCTGAGGCTCGAACCAGCGTGAAGACTACTCATCGACTCTTATGATAAAACAAAATACTGTCAAAGTCAATGGGTGCCAGCTACCAGCATTTTTCAGTTTAACTTCTATCTTGTTCAAAGTCAAACAGGTTTTGAACAAGTAAAGGGTGAGTAAATCTTCATTCATGACAAAATCTTCATTTTTGGGTGAACTATCCCGTTTAAATCGTTGAAAGTTTGTGGGGAAACAAAGCAAGGACCTGGAAAGATTTAGAAATAGAACATACATCAGTACTGGTCCTTGAATGAGCTTGACTTTATTTTTATTAGTTTAAAAAAAAAATCTTTATTTTTTTTCAAGTCTAAAACACTACTGTAGATTACTTTATTTACATTAGTTATGATAATTTATGCATTATTTAGCTTTTCCCGCATATTTACACATCTTTACATCTAAAAACATCCCGGAGACACAGCACTAAGAAAATTTTTGTGTTACTACCGTGTTACTACCTGTTGTCAAGCCAACTTGCTACTGTAAACAGAAGCTCGCAATGCTTGGCTTGTCTCCGAGTTTTGCTGATTGGTCCACTGCTATGGATCTGACATTAATAATGTTGCTGTGTGCAAAATGTGTGAGGCGCTGCAAAACGTGAATCTGTCAAGGGCATGTTTATGTAAAAAAAAACTATGGAAAAGTAACATATTCTGAATTCTACAATGAATTCTATGTGACTGACCCCTCAGAACTTTATACTATATTCCAATTTAATTCCCACAGAAAGGCATCAAGCGTCTATCAAGAAAAGTGGTTGCTTTTTGGGGAAAATTTTGATCTAATATTCTGAAAGTTCTGTAGTGGTTACATTTCAAATCCAACATAGACTCATTCTGAAAATGTACCCCAAACACATTTCTGGAGATGACAAATTATGTATCCAGACGAACGTATGACTGCATTTCATCTTTAAAACCAACATAATGGAGTGGCATGACGTCGATCCTTTTTGCACTTACCAGCTGACTGCTTACCTCAGTAGTGGATGGCTTTTCCGCTGTTACTAGTTTGTCCTGTGGCTCGCCACGTACATTGGAGTATTTGAGATGCAGAGAGGAGTTGACCGTGATGATGGAGATTGAGGACGAAGAATGATGCGAAGAATGGTTCCAGAAAGCAGGTAAGACAAAGCCAAAAAATAGTAAAATCCAAAAAAAAAAAAAAGAAGTAAATAACAGTGTGCGAATTTGGTAAAATCTGAAAATGTGGTAAAAATCAGGCTGGCGTGAGGGTTTTTAGTTTTCTAGTCAGTTGGGTTTAGTGAAGTGTTTGGGTGCTGGTCAATCAGTGTTTTTGAAAAGACTATCGGCTTGGTTTTGGAAAGCAGGAATGTCAATTGTTTGGTCGGTCAGTCAGTCCGTCAGTCAAGCAGTCAGTCGACAGCGACCTCTAGTGGATTTACACAAGAACAGCAGGCGCGACTGGCCCTCGTGAGGGAAATTTAAGATCTTAAAAAGTGCACACAGCGCCCTCTGGTGGATTTGCGAAAACAAAAACTGCAAAAAAGCGTAGCTCCTGGGATGCATTTGGTGCTCTCCATAAAAGGATATAGGGGTACGTAATCATAACGAGCCTGGGTTGTCTAAATCCATTTCTGGCGCTGTACTGCTCAAAGGGTTCAAATATTTTCTTGAGAGTTATTTTCATACTTGCATTATTATATGTATTATGCTAAGTATTTAAATTGTTGGAGCTACAGGTTAACTTTAAGATTATCAGTTTATATCAATTAAAATTTTGTCGCAAGAGAACTTTGTAAAACCTGAATTCAAAGATAAATTGAACACAAATGCACATGATGATGTTTAATTGTAGGGTTGTTTTTGAAACAATGTTAATTGTAATTGGCTGGCTGATTATTTCTTATTTTGACGTGCATTACTAATGAACTAGTATTATTAAACATATATATTTTTTTATGTTTAGTTTTCTTTATGTAACTGTTGGCGATTTAACTAATCTGATAGACCATACATTTTAACTCAATATAAGTGTAAAACATTAAAAAATTTTAAAGATTAAATATTGTACACTCTTTATTTTTATTTATTTTTTTTACAATTTTATTAAGTTAAAATGTCTAGAGTTAAGGTCAAAAGTTGAATAAATTAAAAAATATATAAGTTTTGCTGGTTGTTATAACTACACTGTAAAAAATAAATCCGTAAAATTTACGGAAAAAAAATGGCAGCTGTGGTTGCCAGTACTTTACCGTTAAAAACACGGTATAAACCGTAAAAGTAATTCTTAATTTTTACGGTAAATTACCGTATTTTTATATTATTTATAGAGGTAATATGTCTGTATTTTGAATGATCAACATCTACACATCTTTTGTTACACAGTTAGACACATTAGCATACCCACATGCAGGTGGTGATGAGGAAGTTACATAATGAGCCAATGCTCATCACAATCAACTTTTCCCATAAGCAGAAAAGAGAATCAGCATATAGAAGGTGCTCAGTGTCATTCACACAGCTACTAAACACCAGTATGGTAACACGCATAAAATTAAAGTCATGAAATAAACATTGTTTATCAACATTAGATGTAACATAAATCTCTAATGTACATAACTGATGGGGAAACAACTAAAAGGATCTATAATAATGTCAACCAAATGCATAAAAAGTGATGTGCCATGCAGGGAATTCTGGGAAAGTCAATTTACGGTTATTCGCCGTATATATTAAGGAAACATACCGTTAAACAGGTTACGGATTTGTACTGTAGCATTTTACAGTTTTTTACCGTTGAAATCACGGCCATTTTTTACAGTGTACTTATTCAAAATCAGCTAAATCAACACAACTTTTTGTGTTTTTTGGGGGGGAAACTTAATTGTTTTAATCCATTTAAAATGCAACTCAATAGATTTGCGTTAAGGCAACATGAAGGAGTTGTGTGTAACCCAATTTTTTACAGTGTATTTTGATTTGAGAGTGTATAAACATTCACATTTAGTGATCATCACACTTCAGAAAATGTGTTTAAATATACTGGAATTAAAGATGTTTGACTCTTTTCCTTAGACAAATGATATAGTATAGATATAATATAGTTATGGCTTTGGGTTACAATATACCACATGCTATTTGAGTTACAATGTAGTTCCCATAGTTTTCTTAAATGTGGGAAGTGGCGCTAATATAGACAGAGTGGGTGTTTCCTTTAAAAGGAATGCCGAAAAAAGTTCTGCTCACAGTCTGACGTAAGATTTACGTGTGTGAGTGAATAAACAGTGAAATGGCAGAGTAAACAGAGGCCTCTGCTGAAGAAGCTCTTTTTACGGAAGATTTCATTGTTCCTTGCCTCAGACCACTGAGAAAGGAGTGGGCTTGAAAGAAATGAGGGGTGTGGAGCTGGACGTGGCTATTATACGAACGGAGGGGAAATGACACACGCAAAATGCAACGAGCAGAAATCCTCACGGCACGCAGAGCCTGAGGAGAATAGCAGAGATTTCGTCATTGTTACGGGACAGAACTGGGTTTCCCACCTGCAGGAGTTCCAGGATCAAACCATTCCAGGAATTCTTGTTCGTGTTGCTCCATTACGAGAACTGTCCAACCTTAAAGGGAAACTGTTTAAAATGAATTAAGGACACATATACCCAGTGTTATTTGAAGCAGACTGTGTTTTGGTAATTATTTACTTAAAGGGAAATGTTCCAGACAAATTATTTAGCTTTTTCTGTTGAACTCAAATGAAGGCATTATTGAGTAATAATGGAAGTCAATGGAAGTTTCCGAAAGTCTTTTGGTTTCCAACTATTGATTTAAGCTGGATGAACCAGCACTTTTTTTTCTATTATAAAAATTATTATTTTAAATTTTGATGCTTGACGATGTTAGAGAAAAAGCAAATATTCATACGCGAGCCCTGAGAGAAGTGATCATTATTGGGGATGAACTTTTAATGAAACATGACAAATTTATATTAAATATACCTATATAAATAGGTTTTTTATATAGTTTGACTGGTAAGTGGTCATTTTATTGCAACACGTCTTGTCAACCGAGGCTCATTCTGAAAACTTACCCATATACACATTTCTGGAGAGCGCCAAATACGTCCCAGGAGGTATTTTTTGCAGTTTTTGTTTTCACAAATCCACCAGAGGCCGCTGTGTATGCTTTTTAAGATCTCAAATTGCTCACGCGAGTGCCATTCACGCCTGCTTTTTGTGCTAAATTCACAACACAGGCTCATTCTGAAAACGTAGTCCTATATACATTTCTGGAGATCGTGAATTATGTAGCTAGAGCTATGTGTGGCTGCATGTAATTTTTAAACAAATGCTATGGGGCGGTATGATGCTGTTCCTTTTCTCGTTTACCACAGATAACCACAAATCTTCGTATAGACAAATTTCCCGCTGTTACCAGTTTGTCCGGTATCTTAACATGTACATTGGCAGACTTGAGACGCAGAGCAGAGTTGATCACGATAAGGAAGTTTGGGTCTGGTGAAGATCGGTTCCAGAAAGCAGGTAAGACAAAAACGGAAGCCAAAAAAGTAAATTAAAAAGTTAGTAACAGGGTGAGAATGTGGTAAAATCTGAAAATGTAATAAAAATCAGGGGGCTTTTCTTTTTCTGGATTGCTTTTCAAAACACTGTGGTTTGGTTTAGGGATGGCGGTGGGTGGGGGGATTGGTCAGTCAGTCAGTGAGTTAGTCAGTAGCGGCATCTGGTGGATATGCGTGAGAAGAGCAGGCGCAACTGGTAACAGCGGGAAAGCTGGTCATATGGAGGTAAGCAGTCAGCTGGTAAGCGCAAAAGAAACGCTGTGATACCCATAGCATTTGTTTTAAAGACAAAATGCTGTCATACGTACTTCTGGCTACATAAATAGCAATCTCTAAAAATGTATATAGGGCTTTGTTTTCAGAATGAGCCAATTTTGCATCTTGTAAATGTCAAAATATCTTCTATAGTCCAAAATATTAAAACCAAAATGTATTGCCAAAGCACCTTGTTTGATTTTCTTGGCTCAGAATAATGTTGTTATGGTTAATAGCAGGAGTGAAAAGCACTCCATCCTGCATCTCTGCCATTCACATGGACTACACATCCCACAATGTATTGCATCACCCTATCACAGCTGTAGTACATTTCTTGGACTATTGCCTGGATTGCTTTGCATCCAAACTTTATAAGCCTCACTCATCCACACTGAAAAAAAATTATTCAAAGATAATTCCTTGGATTTACTCTATTTTTTTTACGTTAAGTGGTTTTAAACACTTTATTTAGGCTGAATTTAAACAAACAAGTTAAGTTGAACATTATTAAATTTTATTTGTTTGTTTAAATTCAACACAAATAAATTGTTTGCAACAGTTTTGCATGCAGCACTTTTTTCAGTGCACTCAGTTTTAGGTATCACTTTCAACCCAGGCTCATTATTGAAACATACCCCTTCATACATTTCTGGACAGCGCAAAATATGTCCCAGGAGATGCGATTTTTTGCAGTTTTTGTTTCGGCGAATCTACCAGAGGCCGTTGTGTAAGCTTTTTCAGATCTCAAAATTCTCTCGCAAGTGCCATTCGTGCCTGCTCTTCTCATGTAAATCCACCAGAGGCCCACATTAACTTACTGTCTGACCGACCGAATCCCCCAACCCACCCCGTTCCTACAACCCAACCGATAGTGTTTTCAAAAGCACAGATTAACCTGCTCACTGCCTTCCCTAATCCCAAACCCATTCGTTTGAGAAAATCAGTTCATTTGAGAATCACACTTCTCAAACGAACAGGTAAATGTGCCTGGGCACGGTTTGGATAGCATAGTGTGATAGCATAGCCTTAAAAAAAAAGACTTTACTGCTACCCCAAATCAGAAAAGGTTGGAACACCCTGATCTCACGAGGAAACGTAAGTATTTTACGTTTTGTCAGTTTAGTGGCAAATGCGTACGAATTCATACAAGTTGTAAGTCGTACAAAAATGTAGGGTTTTAAAAAGGAGGCGTGGCACCCAACCCCACCCCTAACACCAACCATCATTGGGTGATGAGCAAATAATACTAAATTGTATGAATTAGATCATACGAATTCATGCAAATTGGCCACTCAATCAAAAAGTTACAAACTGCCGTGAAATTGCATTGGAACAGTATGGAAAACGCAAATAAAAAAGGAAGTAGTGATTTCTCAATTAATTAATTTGCATTTCATTGCAGAAAATACAACAAATATTATTTAATATGTTCCTCATGATTTTTATTTCATTTTATTATTTTTGTTTTTAAGTAAACTCATATTCCAATTTTGGTTCTTGCAACGCATTTCAAAAAAAGCTGGAACAGTATAGCATTTATCATTTTGTAATGTCGCCATTCCTTTTCACTAAAAAGATGTTTAGACACCAAGTGATGAAGTGTTTCAGGTGTCATTTTATCCCATTCTTCCTGAAAACAAGTCTTAAGGTGGGCAACAGTGCAGAGTCTTTGTTGTCACATTTTGTGCTTCAAAGTGCGCCGCACATTCTCTATTGGAGACAGGTCGAGACGGCAGGCAGGCCAGTCAAGTACCTGTATCATTTTCCTCCACAGCCAGGACTTATGTAATGTATGCAGAATGCGGTTTTGCATTGTCTTGTTGAAATATACATGGGCGTCCCTGTAAAAGAAGGCAGCATATTGTGCTCCAGAATCTCTTAGTACTTTTCTGCACTAATTTTGCATCACAGAAGTGCAAGTTACCTTTGACAAGAGCATTGACACAATCCCATAACATCACTTTTGGACTTGTTGCTGATAACAGTCTGGATGATCTTTTTCTTTCTTTAGTCCGAAGCACACGCCATCAATTTCTTTCATAAACTACCTGAAACATTGATTCTTCTGACCACTGTACACGTGCCAGATGCCTCAGAGCAGCCCAGAGAAGTCGGCTGTGCTTCTGGACACTGTTAACATAGGGCTTCTTTTTGGCACTGTACAGTTTTAACTGCCATATGTGGATGTAACTATGTATTGTGGTACTTGCCAAAGTAGTCATGAGCGCATGTGGTGATGTCGCTGATAGATGAATGATGATACTTGATGGAGTACCCCCTAAGGGATCGAGATCAGGGTTGTTCAGTTTAGTCTTGTACTCTTGTCCTTTACACACGGAAGTTCCACCAGATTCCGTGAATCTTTTAATGATTTTCTGCACTGTTGAAGGTGAAATATCCAAATGTCTTCCCATCTTTCTTTGAGGAGCATAATTTTTTAAACATTTCAATAATTTTCTCACGTATATGATGGCAAACTGGTGATCCTCAGCCCATCTTTGCTCCTAAAGGACTAGACCTTTCTTGGATGCTGCTTTAGTACCAAATCATAATTATAGTCACCTGTTGACATCACCTGTTTCAAACCATCTCATTATTTAACCCATTTACCTGATTACAAGCCCTAAACTGCTCCTGTCCCATCTTTTTTTTTTTTGGAATGTGTTGCAGGTCTGAATGAGGGTAAATGATGTATATTTACAAATGAAATAAAGTGTACTAGACAAAACATTAAATATTTAGTGTTCATATTGTCCGCAATGAAATATAAGTCGAAGTATATTTAGAAATCACTTATTTATTTAGTTTTATTATTTGTGTTTTTCTTACTGTCCCACCTTTTTCTGATTTGGGGTTGTATTTGCAATAGATTTCTGCTGTACAACATTGGTATGTTTACAGGCAAAACTATGCAAGGCATATCTTACAGGGGTGGTACTTACAGTATATCTCAAGCTAAAATCAATATTGCAAGTCTGCATTCCGTCTTGCCTTGGACAACTATGAGTAACTAAAGCCTAAAACCACATTCTAGAACTTTCACATTACTGCTTGCTTACACAATCATGAACAAATATCCTTTCAACCAGTACTCCAAGGCAACAGAAGGGGGAATTTTTAATATGCCACAGAATTCACAAAAGCTTTTCAAATTGGTGGACTAATAATTCAGCTTGAGGTGAACTTTTTAATGATCGGAATTATTTATTTGGGATAAGAATAAAATCTGAAACATATCCATAGTGACACTTTACAATAAAGTTGTATTAGTCAATGTGACAATAAATGTATTTTGTGTATTTGTAATAATAAAATGATGACAGTATGCATTCATACTTGTCACTCATGGAAGAGTGAAGAGCATAAGACTGATTCCTGAAAGACCCCTGTGACAGACAAGTCTTTGTATTGATCCCGTAGGCCAGCCTGAACACCCGTCAGTGACCTACTCACACCTGCAGTTCTCCACGATGGACATCAAGCGTTCTCCAGCATCCGACAGCTAGACTGCAGCTCTGCACAAGAAGTTTGGGCAGTAGAGAAATGGTCATGCTCAACTGAGCCTGGTTTCTCTTAAGGTTTTTTCTTTCAATTTTGTCAAATGGTGAAGTTTGTTCCGCGTCACTGTCTCCAATGGCTTGGTTTGGGACTTGTGGAGCTGCGCCAGATTTGCTCTTCAGCGTTTGGGCTTTCAGCAGTGAAATTTAAACCACACTGAACTGAACTAAACTGAACCTCAACTCTGAAAACTGGACTGACACCATTTCAATTTACTAGACCTTCCATATTAAGCTACTTTGACACAATCTATTGTAAAAACGCTATAGAAATGAAGATTTTTTAATTTATTTAATAGAAATAAAGTTGTTCATTGTTAGTTCATGTTTACTCATGGTGCATTAATGCTAACAAGCATGAATTTGGATTTTACTAATGCACTTTAAAAAACTTTTAAAGGTAAAAAGATTCAAAATCAATTTTTTTTATTAGAAAAAAGACATACTTTATTTTTATGTAGTGTTAACGACACTAACAAACCATTAACAAACTTGTAACTAAGACTTATTTGCTACTTATTAACATACCTGTCAACCCTCCCGTTTTCATGGGATTCTTTCGTATTTTACAGGTCTATCACGCTAATATACCTTAAAGGTATTTTCCCGTACTTCTCCCAGGGAACACCCCTTGCTCTTAAATGTAAGTCTGTTCTGTGCTTTCGCTTTGTTTAGGCATGAAAACACTGAAATTAATAATAAAAATGGCAGGATTCCCTTCCTTTTCATTACAGGTGCCGTCGCCCCTTTATATGCAATCCTCAAAATAGTCATATAGCAGTGCGTGACTGTCAGCTGACGTGCTCCATAGTGATAAATAGACACTGTTTCTTAAACAGATTCTGTACACGCGATTTGAAGCAGAGCGAAAGTCTGGGTTTTGGGTGAGTGTTTAAACAGACACATACACATATTTAATAATAATAACATTTAAAGATGTCGATCATGGTGTTTTTTTTTTTTCAAACACAACAAATTTTGTCCTAAATGAGCATAAAAAATTAGGAAAGCAATTAAAAGCATTTTTAAAGTGACACCTCTGTTATTTAATCTAATCAAACGAAAAAAAAAACTATCTAAATAAATAGGATTAATTCGTTGCTCTTTAATCAGAATGTGTAAGTTATAAAGTGAAGAAAAGATTAATGAGATTTAATAACTTAATTCTATTTCATTGTAATAGCTATTAAATTTAATATGCTGAACTGTTAGCTAATTTATTTGCTGCTAATGTATATATTTATTCTTTCTTTTGTAAATATTAATAATAAAACATATTAATGACCGTTTAGCTGTTTTAACGGATTATTATGGTGGGCATATGCCTTATTTTCACATCCCAATGTTGACAGGTATGCCTATTAATAGTTATTAAGTTAGTAGTTTAGTTTAAGGTAGGATTATGGATGTATAAAGCAACATAGGTTCATTCTGAAAACAGCCCTGTATACATTTCTAGAGATTGCGAATTATGTAGCCAGAGGAACGTATGACTGCATTTGGTCTTTAAAAACGAATGCTATGAGGCGACATGACGTCTAGTGGCTCGCTGCATATGTCAGAGGATTTGAGATGCAAAGCAGAGTTGACTGTGATGATGAGGTTCGATTCTGGTGAAGAACGGTTCTAGAAAGCTGGTAAGACAGAAACAAAATCCAAAAATAAAATAAACAAGTAAATAGCAGGGTGAGAATGTGTTAAGCTCTGAAAACGTTTTAAAATAAGGTGGCCATGAGGGCTTTTCTTTTTCTGGATTGCTTTTGAAAACACATTCGGTTGGGTTAAGGGAAGTGGATAGACGCTGATCAATGTTTTTTTTTAAAGCATTATTGGTTGGGTTTAGGGAAGGAGGAGGGTGGGTCAGTCAATTCAGTCAGTCGACAGCGGCCTCTGGTGGATTTATGTGAGAACAGCAGGTGCAAATAGCACTCGCGATAGTAATTTGAGATCTGAAAAAGCGTACACAGTGGCTTCTGGCGGATTCGTGAAAACAAAATCTGCAAAAACAGTAGATCCTGGGACCTATTTACCGCTCTCCAGAAATGTAAATAAGGGTACGTCATCTGAATGAGCTTGGGTTGAAAATAAGATCCTACATTTTAAGTGCTAATAAACAGTTAATATCTCAATAACAGGCAGGATATAAGCCAGTGGTTAATAGTGTGAATCATTACTTAAACTAAAGTGCTACTAAAAAAAAGTCTTTGCCTGCTGCACACAAAGAACCGGTGGCGTATAGCTGTTTTTTCATTTTACAAATAACTCAAATAATGTCTTCTCCAGACCACAAAAAGTGCCCTCACCAGGGAAAGGCCAGAGTTGTGCAACAGCAATGTGAGTGTGGTTTTATCATGTCTTTGATGTGAGACATCTCACAGTGTTTCAAGAGCCTGGCGAGACACATTACAAGATCTAACACAACAATCAGTTACTTAATCTATTTCTCAGACCAACCTCATCAACATGAGCATCATGACTCATTATAATGGCGACACTTTTGTTTTTAAGCTCTATCTAATCTAAGCATGCATTCATATTTTCTCTGAAATTTGTCATTGTGTACAGCAGCATTATCTACATCCTACAATATTACATTGCGCCTTCTGCTGGAAATCTACTTGCTTAGTCACAGGACTGGTAAAACACATGGGATGCTTCTCATCTGTATACCAGAGTAAACCAGTCCAGACTTGAAGACTTGTTTATAACAGTTGTTGGGTTGTTTTATGATCAAAGGGAACATGTTCACAGGGGCTTTCCTTTATTGAGTTAACACAAACCTACAGATAATATCCAAAAGCTATTATTGTACACTCCAAAAAAAAAACATTTATTGTTTGTTCCAACTTATTTGACCTGAAACAACACAATCTTAATATATATATTTTTTAAAACTGAGACGACTTTATTCAATCTAGGCTCATTACTGATACGTACCCCTATATACATTTTTGGAAATTGCGAAATACATCCCAGGAGGTTTTTTTTTTTTTTCAGTTTTTATTTTTATAAATCCGGCAATGGCGTATGTGTACACCTTTTCTTTTTTTGTCGACTGACTAACCAACCTTTGCCCCCACCCACCCACTTCCCTAAACTCAACCTATAGTATTTTCAAAAGCACAGATTAACCCATCCACCACATCCCCTAAACCCAACCGACAGTGTTTTCAAAATCAATCCAGAAATAAAAAAGCTCTCGCAGCCGCCTGATTTTTACCACATTTTCTGATCTTCCTACGTTCTCACGCTGTTTTTTAATTGTTTATTTTATTTTTTGCCTTTTGTTTTACCTGCTTTCTGGAACCATTCTTCACCATACTTGAGCCCCATTGTCACGGTCAACTCCTCTCTGCTGCACCTTTGAAATCTGATCCGTTACTGATCCTCCTCGCACCCCCAAACCTGCCCTGCCCCGCTCTTAACTTACATCTGCGACAACCCCAACCCCCCCCCCCCCCCCCCTTCAGTTTCGTCCCTAACAACCCCCTTTCACCTCACCCCCACTCTTCACTTTCGTCCCCCTTGCTCTTCACTTTTGTGACCCCCCTGGTTTATTACACATCTCCCTTGTCTGGTTACATGTTGGATCTGTTACCCCGATCTGTTCTGGGGCCTCGTAATTTACAAATTAAGCACTGCCAGCAACGTATGTAGTGAGCCACTGGGCAAACTGGTAACAACGGTTGACGCTGTCAAGCGTTGACGCTGAAGCAATATGTGAATGGTGCGTAGCTGTTACATTTCTAACCGCCCATTCACATGAAGCTTCAGCATCAAGGCTTGACAGAGGGCCTGTCTGAAGTTGGGGCTGACGCAATCGTCACAGCAGCGTCAGCCAATGAAAATAGTCAGCAATAGGCCACTGTCTGAGCTGGTGTATTTGCATACAGCGATCGGATTGGCTGACGCTTCCGTCAGAGCTTGAAAAGTTGAGTAAGTCCTAACTTTTGCAGCGAGCAAAAGGGATAAAGGTGACTGGGTTGTATCAGATCTAACACTTATCAAACAGACAACAGAATTGCAGGATATACCACATATTTTCTATTATCATTTTTATTATTTTTAAGTGCATCTTTAAACAACCAAACATTATTTATGGCTAAATATTGAATTATTACATGACATAATCTAAATGATTACATATTAACCCTTCTCATATTAGTAAAATGATCATTATCTTACAGTGCACGGTATGAAGATTAATCATGATTTTAATTTGAAAAAATAAAAATAAAAAATTAATTAAAACACCAGAAAAAAATTATATGAAGTTGACAGTAGTCAGATATACTGTGGACGCACGACAAATCTGAAGCTGTAGTCATCTGGACAGGGGTTCGGCAGACCCATGCTGCTGTTAGTTGGAACCACTGCCACGTCGTTTTTGAATTCTTGCACATGGAAGACATTGTTCTGATTTTTACAGGTAAGAATTAACCTGTTGTTGTAGCTAATGATGTTGGAGTAACTGTACTGATTGCTATATCCATAAAAACGTGCAACAGGCAAAGTATTACATGAAACACCATAGTTAGAGCATTCCTGGAGAGTAAGAAAAACTTGGGCTTGCCACTGGACCTTCTGATCTTTGTAAAGAGCACTAGGGTGTGCAGGAGTAAAAAAGGTCTGGATTCTGTTGCTTTGGCCATAGTAATTATAATTATAATACGGGCTACTGACAGTTGTGTCATTGATAAATACACTCCACTCATCTCCAGTGTAGATTCTGGGTAGATACTCACTGCTTGCGTTATCTATTTGATTCCTGATCTTAGAAAAGGGAAGAGCGTTGAACTCAAATCCTCTGAGCAGTCCAGTCAGATACAGTTTCTCGTTATTCTGATAGAGAGCACTTGAGGAAAATTGGATGTCATAGAGTTTATCCACTGGGATTAAGAGGAAGCGGATGTGACTCAGGAGGCTGGCCTGTTTATCTGAACTAATCTGGTCACCTTTGTCTTGGATCCATCTCTCCAGAGCTTCAAGAAGAACAGCTTCGTCCTTCACAATCAGGTCTGAGCGCTGCAGCAGAGCATCCATCATCTCAAAGGAGACGGTGCTCCACACTGGAGAGCTTATGAGGAACTCGCAGTTCCAGGAAAGATACTGGAGAACGTTCTCCTGGAGGACAAGGTCACCTGTGCGCAAGCCATACTCGTACATTGACACCGGTGTCTGGAAGGTGTTGTCTTCAGGAATGAGTGCAGTGAAGACCCTGCCAACATCCTCCATGAGCCTCTGCACTCCAAAGATGAACGCCAGCTGATAGAGACACTGAGCAGATGTTGCAGAGACATCAATCTGACGTGTGTACAAATACCTGAGGTAAAAGAGATATAATTAGCTTCTGCGTAATGTGTCATGATATCATTCTGACAATCAGTGGAAAAATATGCAAAACAAAACTTCTTTAAGGATGTTTCAACCTCATCAGGTCACATGTCTGGCCGGATTAGTTTCTTTTTGATCTGTTTACCACCATAGTTATTTAATTGGTTAATCAATTAGATCCACGCTTGTCTTGGTTTAGTCAATAATTTTTTTCTGTATTTGATTTCTTCTGTTTCCTCTGTTCCTTTTCTGTTTCATTTCAGTGTTGTGTATGTTTCCCTGCTTAGGGTTGATTTATACTTCTGCGTAAAGCGCACGCATATGCTACGGCGCAGCCTATTCGGTGACGCATAGCCCTACGCCATTGCCGTCGGCGTCGCTGATGTGCATCTCTCAAAAAAATTAACTACACACCACAACGACGCAAAGCGCAAGCTCTGTGATTGGTCGGCTTGGTAGGGCTGACGAGTCTGGGCTGGACCGAGAGCTGTTCGAGGGGCGCGAGCCCAATGGAGCAACTGTTTACAAGTATGGAGTCCCGTGAAGGAGCTCCGAATGGAAAGTTTTGTTTTGTGTTTACCTCATAGTTGTTCCACGTCTGCCGGTTCCTGCCTCAAAATGAGCGAGTTTGAGCCACTTATACATTCAGGAAGCGTTCAGAAAGAACAAAACACCAGCGAAGAAACTCGACACAGAGGAACATTAACACCTCACTGCCAACTAATGTTTCGGAAGTGTTAATGCAGACCAACAAAGACAGTGCAGAAGTATAAATGCTCATTTCACAGTTCACTTGAGGCAGAAATATAAACCAGGCTTTAGTCTTAGGATTACCTGTTTGCTACAATAAACACCTTATTGTATTATCCTCATCATCTGTGTGTCAGAGCCAGGATTAGAACCCGGTTTCCCGTAATAGTCTTAATATTCCACCTCTGAGTTACAGGAGGTCTTTGAACTCAACAGTGAGAACCTACTTGGTTCTTCAGTGTTTATTAAAAAAAAAAGCTCAAAACATTGTCAAAAGATGGATTAGAAAAACAAAAAATATCCAAATTTCCAAAATGTACTAAATGACAACAGGCGAAAAATCTCAGGTAGAAAATATTTAAAAAGCAAAACAATCACAAGATGATAAACATCAAAAACATCAGAAGGGAATCCTTGTTATAATTCAAGGCAAACTTACAGCAACCACTGGCTAGGATCAACAATAACCAAGCAAAGAGGCAAAGTAAATTGGTCTACCTAGATATACACAGCTAAACAAGACAATGACAAGTTATTGAACTTAATGAGGACCTCTAGTGGCAACACAAAACCATTACATGGCAAAACAAAATCATTAAATGACAAAACCCTGACACTATAGTTCCTGAACACATTCTGTAACAGAAGCCCACGCTGAAAAGTTCCATTTTTATTTGTCTTAGTTTTGATTTCAACTTCTCTTCCCTATAGATATCCACAATGTTCAACTCCTTTGTCAGAAATTTCTGCATCGGGTGATCTCACCATCTTCCTGAACATTTGGCAAGCTTGTCTGCATCTATTTCTCAAGGCAGCTTCACCAAGTTTGAAGAGTAGGTGCTGAAGAACTGTCCAACTCTCCTGTCTTTCTTCAGACCCAGAGCCCAGCCAGCCAAAATTGGGCATGAAGCAACTGCCAAAGGCCACCTTGAGGATCACACCAGTGTGCATTGAAGAAACTAACTATGCCAACAACCCAGAGATAGAATCTCAGTTGATGTCTGACCTGGTGGGTGAGAAGCAACATTGTGTATCATAGAGGCAGTGATCATAAAGTTCATGTGTAGGAAGGTAAGCCCTGCAAGTACTCCAATATACCAAGGGTGAGCTACTGCTAAACTTTGACTGTGCTAATGGAGAGGATTTTTTTAAAATCTCTCATCCACGCTGATCCTGCCTCTCTTTTGTCTTCAGGGGAACCATAGGTCCTGCTCAGCTGTTCATCCAGTTAAATCAGGGACTTATCCTTCCTCCCTCTCCTGCCTTCTCTCTAGACATCTTCCAGCTAGGTTTCCACTTGCCCTGCAAGACCCTCATCTCACCCTCAGCCGACTACACCTTCTGGTAAGGAATGCACTAGGAAAGTATATTCCAGATTTTCCAGATTGTAAGACTGCACCTCTGGCCATCAGCTTTAAATGGGCTCTTGTCTCTCTTGTGGTCAAGGTGGCCATCAGCCCCAACAGGCTTCCCTCCAGCTTAACATTTGGTCAGTTGTCCACATGAATCCTCCTCTGGGCTTTTCCAGCTGTGGCTTGTCACTTCATCATTCTGGCTTCTTTGGTCTCCTCCTCGGCTCCACCGTGGTCCTTAGTCACTCCAGCTTCCTGCCTCTGCCTCAGTCTCTTTAGCCTACAGATTGCAGCTCTTTACCACTACTGGCTCCTTTTCCATTAGGCAGCCCCTACATTTATTTTAGAACCACTAGGCAGTACAGGGTCAATAACAAGTACAACGGTTTGCAAAGATAAAGCACAGGCATAAATGGAGACATGGTCAGGACAGTTGGTTGTGATAACCCTACTGAAAAAAACAGCTTTAACCAGCCTAGGCTGGTTTTAGCTGGCAAACCAGGCTGGTTTTAGAGGGGTTTCCAGTCATTTCCAGCCTGGTCTTAGCTAGTTAGGCTGGGAGATGACCAGCTAAAACCAGCTTGGCCAACGTAGCCAGGCTGGGAGCCCAGCCAAAACCAGCTATGTCCAGCTTAAACCAGGCTAGTCAAGCAGGTTTTAGCTGGATTTAGCTAGTCATTGTCCACCCTGACTATAGCTAAGACCAGGTTGGAAATGGCTGGAAACCAGCCTGAAAATGGCCAAAACCACTCTAAAACCAGCCTGGTCGACCAGCTAAAACCAGCCAACCAGCCAAGGCTGGTTTAAGCTGGATTTTTCGGCGGGGATGGTAATCAGGAAACTTAAGGAGACTTAAGAGATAAGGTGGGCAGAAAGCAATCATGGCTAAGGTAAACCAGTGGTTCCTCACTGCATTTCTGGAGCCCCCCTCCAACAGTGCACATTTAGCATGTTTCCATCTCACACAACTATTTCTCGAGTCCTGAGTCTTTGCTAATAAGCTAATGTGTTGAAGCAGGTGACTGACTGTAGAGACTTGCAGTGCAAGTGCAATGTTGAGGGGTAACAATCTAGAGATTGTAGCAGGTAGCAAGCAACACGGAAGTACAGTACATACTCAAACATGAGTTTAAACAACACAAAGGTAACAAGTAGAGTGAGTGCAGCTATATGCAGTGCATTCCAAATGTGATATATTGCCTACTGAAGGGCACTTGGAAGTGAAAACAGTCATGACAACCAACAACAAAAATATGGACGACGCGACAGCCCCTTTTCCCATTGAACGCCTTGAGGGCAAAACGCCTGCTTGACGGGCACAAACTGTCGCAAAAGACTGCTGAAATTGGAGCCTTGACATGCGCAGAAGGACTGTCTGATGGAGCCAGAGGAGGAGCCGCGAAAATGTCAAGCTGTCAAGAAAATGAGTCAAGCTTCCAACCGAACGCTTTATGTAAAATCAACCACGCCCCCCGAACTTCTCAGCATGCGTTTACTGTCATATCAACACAAATGGATGTAATAACGTTAACAAATATGAGGGTTTTACATATTCAATCACGCCAGCTCCGGGCCGCAGCGCATAACCCAATCACGGCGTCGCGGGCTGATTCCGGCTCGCATGCGGCAGCGCCGGCTCGCTCGGCCGCCGCATCTGCATTTTGCTATCTGGGTGGTTAGGCGTGTATCAGCAAACTAATAAAGCCCGAAAAAAGCCCTGACCTTAGCGAATAAACAGTGTTCCACCAGGATCACCAGAACCATCTTTCGGGACATTTTATTGCAAGTTTAATTAATTTTTTTATTTGGGCTCAAGTCTCCTTCATTAACACGGAGGAGGCGGGCTTTATGACTTGTACTGCAGCCAGCCCCCAGGGGGCGATCTAACGGCCGAGACCTTCACTCAAACGCAGGCTTGCGGCTTACTTGATTCAAACCAAAGTGCTCAAAACTGGCAACTATGAAAAGTTATTGCAAATGAAAGATTTCGAAAGGGTATAATTGGACACTTCAGGCCTCCATGATCCCTTATGCAGGGATGTTGTTTGGTGTTGAACAGCATGTTCCATTTAGAAGGGCTTATTGATATGCTCTAATTCAGGGGTGTCCAACCCTGTTCCTGGAGAGCCACCTTCCTGCAGATTTCAGTTGCAACCCATATCAAACACACCTGTCTGTAATTACCACGTGGTGTTCAGGTCCTAATTAATTGGTTCAGGTGTGTTTGATATGGGTTGCAACTGAAAACTTCAGGAAGGTGGCTCTCCAGGAACAGGGTTGGCCACCCCTGCTCTAATCCATTTAAAGCTGTTACTCTAAAGCAGGGGTCACCAATCTCGGTCCTGGAGGGCCGGTGTCCCTGCTGGGTTTAGCTCCAACTTGCCTCAACACACCTGCCTGGATGTTTTAAGTATACCTAGTAAGACCTTGATTAGCTTGTTCAGGTGTGTTTGATTAGGGTTGGAGCTAAAATCTGCAGGACACCGGCCCTCCAGGAACAAGTTTGGTGACCACTACTCTAAAGGGAAAACCCTTAGAAGGGATTAAGGCATAGGGATGATCTCTTCTGAATGGAACATTCTAATAGTGAAGGTACATATAAGGCTGTGCAGGTTTATGGAATCTAAATGTGTGACAGTTCCCTCTGGTGGTGCAGAGGTGGTGGTGCAGCACCATAGCCAAGTGTTGCACTGAGTGAATAAAAATACCAATCATTTGTAAATTATTAGTTATTTTGTCTGTATCAGTTCACACTCATTCAGACTGCTACATTTCTATGATTCTTCAAGAGAACTTTGAATCAGCTTCCAATTTAAAGTCTTCTTGCTCTCACTGGTCATATAATATGAATGCAATCATGAATAAGACATTTCTCTGTAACATTTGAATATACCAATGTGTTTTGTTTTATTTTTGACTAGAGACACATCAGACTTTCTAGTTTATCCCATTATTGTATGTGCATAACCGATTTTAGAGACTTACCTGATCAAAGCAGAGACATGGGACTGACAAGTCTGGCTGACATCAACGGTGAGGTTTCTGGAGTCATTTGTTATGTTTAGCTCGGGATACATCATGAGGATCACACGGTGCACACAAAGAGTCAATTCAGCTTCTTCACTAAGATCTTGTACAGCAATGATAAAATCACAACCGTCTTCACTGTCAAACAGAAGACCGAGATCATCTGACAATCCCAGACTGTTATCCACAGAGATCTGACGGATGTTGGTTGCGTTTGTACCTGAAAAGTAAACAAAATGGATCAAAAAACAAGTGGATGTGAGAGAAATTATTGAAGAATTTTTGTTTAGTTGTGTAAAACCTAGGTTACGCTAACATTAGTCAGTTTGCATTTGCTCTATGGACGAGAAAAAAGGGCCTGAAAGTTGGAAGTCCTTATAGAAACTCCAATAGAGCTAATCAGTTTGTTTATTACATTGATGAGGCAGAAAGAGAAAAACCGAGAGTAATGACTGCCGATTCAACAGATTGCTGTTTTGAAAGAGGAGCTAGTGTATGTCAGGTGTGCAGTAGCAGGGCAGATGGAGGTGCATTGTGCTGTAGGTATCCAATAGGCGGACAAACCAGAGAGCAGCCACATTGCTGATGCTATACATTTAATAATTGAGACTGTGCCTGGGATGAAAGATTAGAAAAAGGCAATGGCTACAGAAAGTGGTAGCTTTTGGGACAGACGGTGTGTGAGGTGTCAGGCAAATATGTGAACTATTTTAATGACAAATGTCCTGGAATAATTCTGTGGGAAGAAATATGTGGCATATTGGATAAAAGGGACTCTTTCAATGTTATGAAATATTACACTTCTCAGAAGATTTGAAATGTTGACGTTTCTTTAGATGAACATGGATTTAGGAGATTCATTATTGTGAATACTTATAAATGTGCATGTAACAGCGCCCACTAGTGGAAGACAGATATGATTTAGCCATGGATGGGGCACACTTGTTCAGTTTTCTTTTACTGAGAAATATGGCACTGGCTAGTGCTTAAATAAATATTGCAAATTACTACCAAATACAGCCAAAAAACAGTACCACTAGGCTTAACCCTTTCTTAATAAAAAAAAAAGCGTGCGATTTCTTTATGATCCAGTAGGTGTCTTACCAGTGTCACAAACCACTCCAGCGTCCTCTTGATGTGTGCAGTCATTGACACCCCAGCCTTTAAAGCAGCATTCAGACAATATGCTCTCTGAGCCTTTACAGTTCATATCATCCAGCCAGATTGGACCAGACCCTAAAAATACAATAAAACATAAACATGCTGTATTCACAATAGTTAGCTAAGCCACAGTCATTTGTATGTTGTCTTAACTTGGCCAGCACAAAACTTATTCAAGGTTAGCAACTGAAAATCTATGCCACTGTTTCCCAACCCTGTTCCTGGCAGTGTGTCCTCACTGCAGCCTTTAACACGATGACGTAACACATCATGTCCAATACATAGTGAACATGCATGTGCAAGCAGTTGTTTCTAGAAATGAGAATTATTATTATAAATGATTAAATGACCAATTACATTGTGCGGTGTTAACATCTACACCTACCCCAACCATAAACGCAACCATAACAGTTATCAATGTCTACACCTACCCCAACCCTAAAACCCAACCAACATAGTTATTAACGTCTACACCTTCCCCAAACCTAAACCCAACCATCATAGTTATTAACGTCTACACCTTCCCCAAACCTAAACCCAACCATCATAGTTATTAACGTCTACACCTTCCCCAAACTTAAACCCAACCATCATAGTTATTAACGTCTACACCTTCCCCAACCCTAAACCCAACCATCACAGTTATTAACGTCTACACCTACCCCAACCCTAAACCCAACCATCACAGTTATTAATGTCTACACCTTCCCCAACCCTAAACCCAACCATCACAGTTATTAACGTCTACACCTTCCCCAACCCTAAACCCAACCATCACAGTTATTAACGTCTACACCTTCCCCAACCCTAAACCCAACCATCACAGTTATTAACGTCTACACCTACCCCAACCCTAAACCCAACCATCACAGTTATTAATGTCTACACCTTCCCCAACCCTAAACCCAACCATCACAGTTATTAACGTCTACACCTTCCCCAACCCTAAACCCAACCATCACAGTTATTAACGTCTACACCTTCCCCAACCCTAAACCTAACCATCACAGTTATTAACGTCTACACCTACCCCAACCCTAAACCCAACCATCACAGTTATTAACGTCTACACCTTCCCCAACCCTAAACCCAACCATCACAGTTATTAACGTCTACACCTTCCCCAACCCTAAACCTAACCATCACAGTTATTAACGTCTACACCTACCCCAACCCTAAACCCAACCATCACAGTTATTAACGTCTACACCTTTCCCAACCCTAGACCCAACCATCACAGTTATTAACGTCTACACCTACCCCAACCCTAAACCCAACCATCACAGTTATTAATGTCTACACCTACCCCAACCCTAAACCCAACCATCACAGTTATTAACGTCTACACCTTCCCCAACCCTAAACCCAACCATCACAGTTATTAATGTCTACACCTTCCCCAACCCTAAACCCAACCATCACAGTTATTAACGTCTACACCTACCCCAACCCTAAACCCAACCATCACAGTTATTAACGTCTACACCTTCCCCAACCCTAAACCCAACCATCACAGTTATTAATGTCTACACCTTCCCCAACCCTAAACCCAACCATCACAGTTATTAACGTCTACACCTTCCCCAACCCTAAACCCAACCATCACAGTTATTAATGTCTACACCTTCCCCAACCCTAAACCCAACCATCACAGTTATTAACGTCTACACCTTCCCCAACCCTAAACCCAACCATCACAGTTATTAACGTCTACACCTTCCCCAACCCTAAACCCAACCATCACAGTTATTAACGTCTACACCAACCCCAACCCTAAACCCAACCATCACAGTTATTAACGTCTACACCTTCCCCAACCCTAAACCCAACCATCACAGTTATTAACGTCTACACCTTCCCCAACCCTAAACCCAACCGTCACAGTTATTAACGTCTACACCTTCCCCAACCCTAAACCCAACCGTCACAGTTATTAACGTCTACACCTTCCCCAACCCTAAACCCAACCATCACAGTTATTAACGTCTACACCTTCCCCAACCCTAAACCCAACCGTCACAGTTATTAACGTCTACACCTTCCCCAACCCTAAACCCAACCATCACAGTTATTAATGTCTACACCTACCCCAACCCTAATCCCAACCATCATATATTAATGTCTACACCAACCCCAACCAAAAACGCAACCATCACAGTTATTAATGTCTACACCTACCCCAACCCTAAAACCCAACCAACATAGTTATTGATGTCACCCAACCATACCTGCCAACACTTCCATTTTTCCTGGGAGTCTCCCGTATTTCAGACCCATTTCCTGTTTTGTCATTTCTCCCGGAAAACTCCCAGAATTTCACCCCCTTCCCCCAGTCCTCAGGTGTTTTAAACAATCTGCCCAGTGCATAGGACAGACCAGGCACCCCTTAAGGTCACTCCGCCACAGCCCCCACACCCCACAGACTCCCAGAAGGGGACATATACACTACACATCTACACTGTCCCCAACCCTAAACCCAACCACCATAGTTAATAATGTCCAAACCTTCCCTAAACCTAAATCCAACCATTAGTTATTGACGTCTATACCTACCCCAACCCTAAACCCAACCATCATAGTTATTAACTGCTACACCTTCCCCAAACTTAAATCCAACCATCACAGTTATGTCCCAACCCTGTTCCTGGAGACACCAACAGTAAAAATTTGTATGATGGAATCAGGTCCAATAGAGCGTAACAATGTCTACTACGTATTGGATCTGATTCCGTCATACAAATTTGTACTGTTGGTGTCTCCAGGAACAGGGTTGGGACCAATGTTGGGACACATTGATCCATGCTGAAAATGTTAGGTCCTATTGAATGCTGGGCCTGTGTTTGTTTTTTGTTTGATTTGTTTTTCATTTACAGGTGGGATGTGTTTTAAATGGTTTTTGGTGCTTTGTTTCACCCGAGGATTATCAAGGAAGCTTCTGTATAAAGATTTGGCGTGAGAGGTGCAAGTATACCATCATATCTAGTTGTGCTGCTTGCCTTCACCTTTGTTTGAGGTTAGTTTCAATTCCGCAATTAAAGTCCATGCATACTTTCACTACTGACTTTCACTATGTTTGTTGTTGTTGTTGTTGTCTTCTCATTTTTCTTACAACTTGGTGCTGGTTGAAACACTGTATAGTTGCTAAACCCTGGAATAACAATATCTTATTTGCATATGAATGTATTTGGCCTTGATTTGGCGAAAGCAGCAAGCAACATGTTTAAATAAAGGCTCTAACATTGTGTGTCTCGTTAGCGAAAGAAGTCCAAACCAGTTCTTAGAGTTTTGCACATTCCTCTGCAGAGCTCCAACACACCTAAACCAGTTCATCAAGGTCTTTCATCTAAAACAAAAATTTAAATGCTTCAATAACAATATCATATTTGCATATGAATGTATTTGGCATTGATTTGACAAAAGTAGCAAGCAACAGGTTTAAATAAAGTCTCTAACATTCTGTGTCTCTTTAGCCCAAGGCGTCCAAACCTTTCCTTGGAGGTTTGCTAATTGCCCTGCAGAGCTTCAACACACCTTAACCAGTTCATCAAGGTCTTCAGTCTAAAACAAAACTTTAAATACTTAAAGGCAGAGCTACAGCTAATAGCTAATGCTAACGCTGCTGTACAAGATCAAAAAATAAATTTTTTAAATTATGTTTTTATAAGAGAAGCCTGTAACATTTTTTGTTATAGTTTATGGGCCAGCCAGACCCGCCGGTGAACAACTCAGACCTGCAGCTTCTCCATGATGGACATCCAGCGTTTCTCCAGCCTCCAGCGCCTAGACTGCAGCTCTTCACAAGAAGTTTGGCCAGAGGAGAAATGGTCATGAACAACTGAGCCTGGTTTCTCTCATTTTTTTTTTTTTGCTGTC
Source organism: Danio rerio (assembly GCF_052040795.2). NCBI lineage: Eukaryota > Metazoa > Chordata > Actinopteri > Cypriniformes > Danionidae > Danio > Danio rerio. Next base: position 62,643,200 of record NC_141023.1, read on the forward strand.
TCGGAAGAGAGCCCTGAGGTCATAAGATCCTCGAGCTTGGGGCTCCCTCCTGTTTGCAAGGCGAGAGGGGAGTTCGAGCTCGTAGAGCAGGTAGATCTCGATAACTCCCTTGCTGTAGTAGCTAATGAACAGATAGAGATTGCTCTTAAGAGATAACTACTTACTAGGAGCACGTCTACGGTGCCGATTTTCATTAGTGAATTAACGTAAGTTGCATGTTTTTGGATGGTGGCAGGAAACCGGGGAACCTGGGGGAAACCCATGTGAGCACAGGGTGAATGTATAAACTCTACACAGAAATGTCGACTGGCTTGGTAAGGACTAGAACCAGTGACATTCTTGCTGTGAGGCAACAATGCTAACCACTGGGCCACCCATCTAGGAAAGGAGGAGGAGGAGTAGGGGTGGAAGGCGGGATTCTTCAGAATGAAGATGGCTGTGATATGGAACTTGGCGTATTTATAGTGACTTAGGAATCGTCTGATTGGTGAATCATAAATTGGATGATGCGGGACCAGCCCTAAGCGTACGTAAGCATGTGACCTCTCGAAATTAGTTTATAAATAAACCTCACTTATGGATAATGTCACATATAATTACTTTAAAATTATTATTTACATTGAATAGCCTTACGAAACCTACTGTGGTATGTTTTATTTTATGTATTGAGGTACAAATTTTTGGGTCAATATATTTTTTCGCACATTGAATCCAATAAATCTAAGGTGGATATGCCATGATGAAGGTAAATAATATTTGATTAGATATTTTTCAAGACACTTCTATACAGCTTAAAGTGACATTTAAAGGCTTAACTAGGTTAATTAGGTTAACTAGGCAGGTTAGGGTAATTAGGCAAGTTATTGTATAACGATGGTTTGTTCTGTAGACTATCAAACAAAAACATAGCTTAAAGGGGCTAACAATATTGTTATTATTGTTATTGTTATTATTCTAGTCCAAATAAAACAAATAAGACTTTCTCCAGAAGAAAAAATATTATCAGACATACTGTGAAAATTTCCTAAATCTGTTAAAAATCATTTGGGAAATATTTAAAAAAAGAAAAATTCAGAATTCAAAGGGGGGCTAATAATTTTGACTTCAGCTGTATGTATGCAATCATCTGTAGGCGTCTTACTGTAATTTTTTTTTTTAAGCACAGTGTCATTTCACACTGTAGGCTACAACTTTGGCAGTGCAATGTTGATGGTTTCATATCGCAGGGTAAAAAAGCAGGACTAATCCTCATTTCTTTACCCAGGGTTAAAAATAGGGGTTAAAATGGCTGTCAACACACGTCTTAATACCCAGGGTTTTCTTAAAAACCCCAGCACTAACCCCACTTCTAAACTGAACACTTTCTTTAACCCAGAGATCTTCAACCCAAATGACATTGCAGTTTAACACAGTGTGAAACATCAACATATAACATTCAAATTCTCTTCCTCAGGCTGTACATGTACCTTCACCATATTGCCCTCCAGAAGCAACTGATATGGCTCCAGGAAAACCCAGCTGACGACACACCACCTGCCCTTCGGCCAGATCCCATCCATCATCACAGACCGTACCCCACTGTCCATCATGGTAGACCTCCACACGGCCAGATGAGGGAAGACCTCCAACCAGTCTTACTCTGCCCTCCCGCTTAGGCTTTGCCTGCTCATCTGCCACAAACCAAAAACTCCTTCATTCAGGTGATCAAAATGTGCTCAACTCACAATAAACAACATAGAAATTTGTGAAACGAAGTCTAGATTAGCACTTTTGTACTATGCATGTATTTAAATACAATAGATGCCATATGTATAGCCTATAAAAAGTTCACATGCATACAGTAATGCAAGTCATTCATGAACATTTATATACTAACCAAACAGAGTCCATTGCTGAGCCGACACAGGAATAAACAGCAATGCCCATATAATATACATGATCATTCTAGCTTGAGACTCAACAGAAGAGCGTTCCCACTGAAAGACTCACGAAACCTCTTGCCTTTCTATTAAATATCCGCCGAATCAGGTCAAGCATTGTGTGCAACATCACAATGCATGATCTAGCACCGTCCAATCAAATTTGAGGACTACCTTACGTTTCATTTCATGCGAAAATATTTGATAACTTGAATTACAGGTTCAAACAAAGAATGTTTGAGTGACTTAAATTCTACGAAAGACAATACAGTTTTATGCTATGCTAGAAAGGAGGTTCTCAAGTCTATTCAAACAAACCTGGCTGTTTACATTCACTGCTTTCTTCATATGCAAGTCCTTGTAAATCCTGGGTGTTGGACTTCAGCTTACTTCTGTCGCATATGATTTATATAAGAGTTAGAGTATTGCGTAAGCACTCATGCAGGACACTATACAAACCAAAAAATAAATCTGTATTCCAAAATTGTTGGCATTGAATGAACCCATATCACACAGATGAGAAGGTAATCTGTAAATAAATATTTATAAAATGTAAAGTTAAAGGAATTGTTCATACAAAAATGTAAATTCTGTCATCATTCATCACCCTTGTTTCAATCTAGTTTGAGTAATTTTGTAGTTCCGTTGAACACAAAAGATGATTTATTAAAGAATGTTAGAAACCTGCACTGAAAAAAAAAATATTCAAAGATAATTCCTTGGATTTACTAAATTTTTAAGTGGTGGTAAACAATTTATTTGGGCTGAATTTATGCATTCATTCATTCTCTTGTCAGCTTAGTCCCTTTATTAATCCGCGGTCGCCACAGCAGAATGAACCGCCAACTTATCCAGCAAGTTTTTACGCAGCGGATGCCCTTCCAGCCGCAACCCATCTCTGGGAAACATCCACACACTAGGGACAATTTAGCCTACCTAGTACACCTGTATCGCATGTGTTTGGACTGTGGGGGAAACCGGAGCACCTGGAGGAAACCCACACGAAGGCAGGGAGAACATGCAAACTCCACACAGAAACGGCAACTGAGCCGAGGTTCGAACCAGCGCACTACCTACTGCGCCACTGCCTCGCCGGGCTGAATTTAAACAAACTAATTAAGTTGAACATTATTAAACTTAATTAGTTTTTTAAATTCACACAAGTAAATTGATTGCAACAGTTCTGCATACAACACTTTTTTCAGTGTGTAACCATTGGCTTAATATTTGTCAAGCCATGGTAATTGTTTTACACACTATTGAAGTCAATGATTGCCAGTTTCTAACATTCTTCAAAATACACCACCTGACAAAAGTCACCTATCCAAGTTTTGGGAACAATAAATAATAACTTGACTTCTAGTTGATCATTTGGTATCAGAAGTGGTTTATATGAAAGGCAAAGGCCTCTAGATTACGCTTATTTCAACAAAATAAAAGATGATCATGAATGAATTTTAAATAATTAGGACAGTAAGGTCCGACTTTGCTTAGACAAAAGTCTTTTCACTTAACAGAAATAGTGTACAGTATAGAACAGGGGTCAACAATCTCGTTCCTTGAGCTCCGGTGCCCTGCGGGGTTTAGCTCCAACTTGCCTCAACACACATGCCTGCCTGGGTGTTTCAAGTATACCTAGTAAGACCTTCATTAGCTTGTTCAAATGTGTTTGATTAGGGTTGGAGCTAAAATCTGCAGGACACCGGCCTTCCAGGAACAAGTTTGGTGATCCCTGGTATGGAATATAAAGTCATGGCGCAGTGGGAAAATAATTAATATTGTGTATAACTCCCATGAGCTTGGAGGACTGCATCCATACATCTCTGCAATGACTCCAATAACTTAATGAAGTTCTGATATGGCAAAGAAAGCATTCTTGCAGGACTCCCAGAGCTCCATCAAGATTCTTTGGAATCCTCCTTCATCTTACCCCAGACATGCTCAATAATCTTCATGTCTAGTGACTGGGCTGGCCAATCCTGGAGCACCTTGACCTTCTTAGCTTTCAGGAGCTTTGATGTGGAGGCTGAAGTATAAGAAGGAGCGCTATCCTGCTGGAGAATTTGCTCTTGTGTGGTTTGTAATGTAATGGGCAGCACAAATGTCTTGATACCTCAGGCTGTTGATGTGCCATCTACTCCTCAGATCTCTTGCAAGCCCCATGATGAATATAACCCCAAACCATGATTTTTCCTTCACCAAACTTGACTGATTTCTGTGAGAATCTTGGGTCCATGTCGGTTCTATAGGTCTTCTGCAGTATTTGTGATGATTAGGATGCAGTTCAACGGATGATTCATGGGGGAAACCTTCTGCAACATTTTCAGATAATCAACTAGAAGTCAAGTTTTTATTTGTTGCTCTTTGAACTGGGATCAACGACAAGCCATTTGTGTATATTCTTTTGTGTTCAGCAGAAGAAAGGAACTCAAATAAGGTTTGCAACAAGTGGAGAGTGCATCAATTTTGACAGAATTTTCATTTTTGGGTTAAGTATCCCAAATTATCACTGTAGAATGAAATCTGCAAACAAAAGTTCAATATCTTGTAGTCACTTTCCAATGAGACTTAGTGTTGCTTATATACATTTTAAAATGAAAAACATTCTGACATCAAGCGAACTCAGAGTTATAATCATTGTCAGGAGATTTAGTCAGGGGATTGAAGTCAGAATTGCAAGAAAGGAAACAGAAAGCAAAGTTAGCCATGAAGTTGAAACTGTAGAGTAAAAAACAAAACAAACAAACAAAAAGTACAGTAGGCTAAAAATGTCTAGATATATGTTGCAGAGTTCATTTTCATATACTGAAAAAATAATCATCAAAACATGTTATAGTTTTCAATTATATGCATGCATTGAATTACCTCTACATTTGTTAAATATTATACATCAGTCAGTAGGATTCACCCATTTTAAAGCCATCATTTCTAGAAAAATGAAAGTAATTTGTTTCTTTTGTACTGGGATTTGTATTAGCTCTGGGGATTTGTGTGGCGGAGAGAGAGGTTTTAAAGAGAGAAACACGAAACTGGACGAATGTGTAGGTCAGTTGCAAAGTCAATACCAAATGTGGGACAGGGAGGGGAATGAGTTTACAGTCAAATATAAAGGTGTTTTGACATGGTGCAGGTTTAGTAACTTCAGATGTACCTGATCCTGGCTATTTCTGGGCCAGCAGTACAGTGCTTGAAGGAGCAAGAGGGTCTGTCTGATGTCTTGATGTCTAGAGCCTGGATTGCTGTGTACTGAGCTCAGAAGGTTTGGCCATTATGATGATGGTACAAAAGTTGTACCTTCCCTGCATCCCGGCAGAGCAGTGTTCCAAGAGGGTGGTGGCACAGATGTCTTTCTGCATACTCCGTTGAATGGGACTTGCAATAAGGGTACATTGGATAATGGATTCAGGTTCTTTGGGATCATCTTTGGACAACAGTCTGGAAAGTGCACCAGCATTGCAATTCTTGGATCCTAATCAGTTAGTGATGACATAATAAAACGTGGTAAAGAATAGGACACAAACAGCCTGTTGGGGTTTCAAGAACTTGACCTCAATGCGATATTGCAAGTTATTGTGACTGTCAATGACAGTGAATGGGTGTCCTGTTCTCGATTACAGATGTTGCAACTTTGTTCCATTGGGGGACAGTTTGTTGGGGTACTGAGACAGCACAACCCTGACCCTGATCCTGTGGTGAAAGCATCAACCTCGACAATGAGGGATCTGAGAATCTGGATGATGGAGCATAATAGCCATACCGAAAGCCTTGTGGCCATAGATGCTCAATTTGAGCCTCTTAGCTGCTGAAGAACCTGTTTAAAGGGTCACGAAACACCAAAACACATTTTTTGAGCTGTTGACAGTCGTATATGTGTCCCACACTGCTAAAAACACTATTAGGACACCTATATTTCACTAAAAAGTGTAAATTGGTTGTTTTTGCGTTATTTCAAGCAAATTCGTACTTCCTGTTTGAAACTAATTTTTGAAGCTGCGTCACGGCTATGAGATAATAGCGTGTATTCCAGCATGCAGACTGGGCGTCTGTGCCTGAGTGAGTCTTATTACGTCTTACAGTGTGATGCATTAATGCATGAGTAAGGCTTGGTTCAAACCAATCAGCGCGCTTTATTGTGCAACTTCATTAATATTCATTACTGTGTTTACACGACATAGACGCCACGTTGTGTTGGCAAAACAAGCGTGAAGTGTTGCTTTTATAGTTTGCTGCCGTTAAGTTTCGTTTTCTTTTTCTCTCTGTGAGAGCTCAGACTCACGTGTGGATTAACAGTGTACGCGACGCTCGACAACAATAACTTATGTGTCTAAGGAGGAACATTGTTTACCTGAGAGCTGTTTTCATCTGTAAACGCTGAGATCGGATTCGCTTGTAGTATTCTCTTCATAAAGACGCGGCTCTAGTTGCTGGGGATTGTTCTGTCTCTACAGATTTGGTAAGTGAGAGACTAGTGCTCTTTGTTTATTCAGTTTGTTCGTATCGAACTAAGTTAACTATTGCATCGTAACATGTTAGGACCCAAACCAAACTTTAACCTCGTGTAGGGTTTTTAACCGCATTTTGTGACCGGAATAACACATGCGGCTTTCTGACGCTACCTGCCGTGTGCATCTAAGTTTCCGGAAAATGCTGAGGTTTTTTTTTCTCTCATTCGCCGTGCGGTATCAAACATTGCATGAAAAATACACGCTTAGAGCAGATCCTCGAATCAAATATCTCGTTTGTCACGAGGGGCATGAATGAATTCCCTGAATGAAAGAGCCAAACTGCAGTTAAAGTCCATCATTTAATAATTTGGCAAATAATTCGACTACAGATGTCCATGTAGGTTAAACACCATCACTTTCTCCTGTGTGTGAGTATTTTGACTGAAACTCGCGCGTGCCCAAATAGACACTCTCACACCCTCCCACTTTAGTTCCTCCGACACTCCCCCCTAAACAGAGCTGGACACGCCCACTTTTCTGACTTTTTCCAAAGTAGAGGTGTGAAAACACCCTGCTGAAACGAGGGGGTTTCATGGCCCTTTAAGGCAACTGTGACCATGGTAAAAGGATAAAGTAGTAGAAAATTCTGAGAGTTTAGGGTTCAGTATTCAATACACAGACGTGATCCCCATCCCTTTTTTCCCTCAAGAAAGAAGGTCAAAGCAGCCAATAAGGTTGATATTACAATGAAGCATTAAGCTCCATGCATTCTACTATCATCTTGCCTCAGGGAAGGACAAGGGATACATGGTCCTTTGGGGATTTGGTTCCAGGCAAGAGATCCTATGGCAGATAAGGGGTAAGCTGGTTTGCTGCCTGAATACATTCTGGAACTCCATGTATTTAGATGGGACTTCTGGGGATTTTGCGAACTAAGGGCCTACAATTAATGTAGAAGCAACATTAGGAAGGGTGCCATCTGAACACTGGGGAATTTTTTGACAACCAAGGACTTCCCAAGATGTCATCAATGGTGGAGCTCTCCAGTATCAGAAACCTTATTTCGACTAGCTGCGAGCAATAATTTACCATATTGTGTCCGATAATTGAATTATTTTCGCAGGGAGTTTGTATTCATGGCTTTGAGTTGGAGTTGATTTAAGTTTTCTTGGTTGATGAAGTTACCAGATAAACCTCAGATAATGAGAGAAGACAGACATATATTAGTGTGAGATGAAGACTATCTGATATAAGCTGTATGATACATAAAGTTTACGGAATACTGAAGATTGGAATTCTAGATTCAAACCTTGATGGTAGGGATTGTGTAGGGATTTTTCATTCCATCAGCCAGTTTCTGCCAAGTCAGGAACTGAAGAGTGTATGCAGAGATGGTGGATGTTCTTTGGCGAATATGAAAGAATTGATCGGAGGTGTAGAGTGCTCTAGTGCAGGGGTGGCCAACCCTGTTCCCGGAGAGCCACCTTCCTGCAGATTTCAGTTGCAACCCATATCAAACACACCTGCCTGTAATTATGACATGGTGTTCAGGTCCTAATTAATTGGTTCAGGTGTGTTTGATATGGGTAGCAACTGAAATCTGCAGCAAGGTTGATCTCCAGGAACAGGGTTGGCCATCCTGCTCTAGTGGCTTTACTGAAGACTTAAGAAAAATGTTTTTTAACTTAAGTCAATTAACTTAAGTTTTGTTAACTTAAGTTTTTTTAACTTCAGCTATTGTCTCAAAAATAATGAGAGAATTATTCCTACAGCTTATTTGAATATAAACACAATGCCTTGTGCTTCAACTAAGTGGAGATTGCACATAATTACCAACAGAGAGCCTAATGTGATAATGAAGTGCATGAAATTTTAATAAATTAAAACGCCACTCAACTTATCCAGCAAATGTTTTACGCATCTGATGCCTCTCCAGTCACAACCCAAAACTGGGAAACACCCATACACTCTCGCATTCACACACATACACTATGGCCAATTTAACTTATTCAATTCACCTATAGTACATGTCTTTGGACTGTGGGGAAACCAGAGCACCCGGAGGAAACCCACGTGAACATGGGAGGAACATACAAACTCCACATTGAAATGCCAACTGACCCAGCTGGGGCTTAAATCAGCGATCTTCTTGCTGTGAGGCGATCGTACTACCCACTGTGCCACCGTGACACCCTAATCATTTTATTAGTTTTGAAAATTACATTTCTTAACATCAAACAGTAAAAGATCTCACACTCGAATCAAAACTGTATTTTTATTTTATCATTGATGTACCTGTTTAAAGTTAAGCCATTTTATTTCTGATATATTGAAAGGAAAGGTTTAAAACCATCTGAAACAAATGACAAATGCCACTCGATAATGAATAACAACAACTTTTAAAAAAGGAGACTTCATTGAATTTAGTGGATTTGATTGAACTAAATTTAAATGAATATTAAAATGATGGTAGGAAAGCAAATCTCAGAGCATTCATATATACTGTGGACGGACAACAAATCTGAAGCTGTAGTCATCTGGACAGGGGTTCGGCAGACCCATACTGCTGTTAGTTGGAATCACTGCCATGTCGTTTTTAAATTCTTGCACATGGAAGACATTATTCTGATTTTTACAGGTAAGAACCAACCTGCTGTTGTAGCGAATGGTGCTGGAGTAACTGTACTGATTGCCATATCCAAAAAACTTTGCAACAGGCAAAGTATTACACAAAATACCAGAGTTAGAGCATTCCTGGCCAGTAAGAAAAACTTGGGCTTGCCACTGGACCTTCTGATCTTTGTATAGAACACTAGGATGTGCAGGAGTGGAAAAAGACTTGATTCTATTGTTTCTGTAATTATAATACGGGTTACTGACAGTTGTGTCATTGATGCATACACTCCACTCATCTCCTGTGTAGATTCTAGGTAGAAACTCACTACTTGTGTTATCTATTTGCTTCCTGATCTTAGAGAAGGGAAGAGCGTTGAACTGAAATCCTCTGAGCAGTCCAGTCAGATACAGTGTCTCATTACTCTGACGGAGAGCACTTGAGGAAAATTGCATGTCATAGAGTTTATCCACTGGGATTAAGAGGAAGCGGATGTGATTCAGGAGGCTGACCTGTTTATCTGAACTAATCTGGTCACCTTTGTCTTGAATCCATCTTTCCAGAGCTTCAAGAAGTAAAGCTTCATCCTCCACAATCAGGTCTGAGCGCTGCAGCAGAGCATCCATCATGTCAAAGGAGACGGTGCTCCACACTGGAGAGCTTATGAGGAACTCGCAGTTCCAGGAAAGATACTGGAGAACGTTCTCCTGGAGGACAAGGTCACCTGTGCGCACGCCATACTCGTACATTGACACCTGCGTCTGGAAGGTGTTGTCTTCAGGAATGAGTGCAGTTAAGACCCTGCCAACATCCTCCATGAGCTTCTTCACTCCAAAGATGAACGCCAGCTGATGGAGACACTGAGCGGATGTTGTGGATACATCAATCTGACGAGTGTATAAATATCTAAGCAAAAAAAGAAGATATTATTAGTGTCTGTGTACTCTGACAATGAGTGTTACATTATATACAACAGTCAGAATAATTCTTATGCTTCCACAGACCCCTGCCATGTGTTGTTCCTGTTTTGCGTCCCCATTTGTTCTGTTTCTTGTCATTGTTAGTTTGTTTGTTTGTTATTTACATGATAGAGTGAGAACATATTACATCAATGTGTAATTACTGCCCTTACTTCACTGGCTTCCCGCTTTCTCGATAAGTAGAGCAGGGTTTTGAGTAGGGTAGGGGATAATAAGTTTCCCCCCAAAGAGTTCAAGAGTAACGTATACTCATTGGCATTAAACATAGTGTGACAACACTTTGTCATGATTGTGGTGGTGATGTGTGGCATGATGTTTGTTCCCAATCACCTTCTGTGACAAAGACCAGACAGAAAAAAAGGATTTGCTGCTTTTATTTTGGATATCCTCCATTAGATTTTTTTTGCATGTAGCATGGAGATCAGTCCCTCAAAGGCCACACTAAGAACTTCATTTTTCTGGTGATTTCACCACCTTCATCACCACCGTCATCCAGCCCTGTCTCTACTGGCCCCTATAACCCCCTCATCTCAGCCTCAGCCAACTTCACCTTCTGGTAATGATTATTCTTGGGACTTCTAGTCACCAGTGCACTCCCCCTGTCTGCATCTTGGCCCTTCAACCTATTGGCTCCATACTCCCTTGTCTTTATTTGTGGCTCACCAGCTCCATCAGGCTTCCTCTTCTCTTCGGCTCCACCTTGGTCAGTTGTGCACCTGCATCCACCTCTGGACTTCTCTAGCCGTGGCTTGTCCCCTTCTTGCTTCCTGGTACCATTGGGCTATTCCTTCCCCTTGGCTCCACATCGGCCCTCAGCCTCTGCCTTGGCTGTCACCCTGGCTGTTCATCTCCTATTCCCTCAACTACACAATGGGCTTTGTCATGGATGATCTCTGGGTTCCTGTCTGGCTCCTCCTTCCGTCAGCAGAACACAAACAACAAAAATCTGATAGAGCTGCATTCATTTAAGGCACACAACATGGATCCTCATTAACCCCTGGAGAACCGTACGGTTCTGTTTAATTTGCTTGGTAAAGAGACTTTTTGTCACAAACACTTAAAATCCATTACACATTCCAGATTGAGCAGCAGGCATGTTAACACTGAGAAGAAACAGAACCTGCTGAGGAGAGAGCTATTTTGTATTTAAAAAGTGGTTGGCTACTCCACTTACAACTTCCTTGCCGCCCTTTGGTACAAATCCATGAAGAATCCTCCATTGCTTTTCTTCTACCTGCCACTTCAGAGAGTACTGAAGAAACAGTTACTTGCTTGCATTTACGTAACAGAGTCAAGTGGGATGAGTGACTAACCCTAACCACCTAAAACCACCAGACTTATTTGTCCTTCTCTGTTAATAATCAACCACACACAAAAAGACAAGAGCAAGATGCCATAGGCCATAGGAGAAATGGTCGTACCCAACTGAGCCTGGTTTCTCTCAAGGTTTTTATCCTTCACTTTCACCAATTGGTGAAGTTATTTCCTCGCCGCTGTCGCCACTGTCTTGCATGGTTCGGGACTTGTAGAGCTGCGCATCGATGGATTTGCTCTTCAGTGTTTCGACTCTCAGCAGTGAATATTAAACCACACTGAACTGAACTTAAACTCTGAAAACTGAACTTATACTGTTTCAATTCACTATGATCTTCTATGTGAAGCTGATTTGACACAATCTACATTGTAAAAGTGAAATAAAGATGAATTGAAATATATTTTTTTTTTTGTCAATTTAGCAAGGTAGTGTTTCAAAGGAGTGGTGAAGAGCTGCGGAATAATGGTAATGGTAATATACATACAATATAATTTCGTTTCTGTGGGTACATCAGCATGCATCACTGGCCTTTGAGGTGTAATTAAAGGTGTCTCTAGCAAATAATCCAGTAGCTCAACATCTTATAGCCATATGGCTGGATGATTGAGAACCAGTGTTGCCAATAATTTGTGAAATATACACTTTTGCATCTGTGTGTGAAATGATTTGAATCAATTCATGCTCATTTTAACAGCCAAACTTTATACATTTTTAAAGATTGAGAAAATTCAGTCATTGTGCCATAAACAATGGATGTTTTTGTGTTTGAATCTTCAATTTTAAGATATGCAAAGGGGTTGCTCTCACTGATCATTTAATACAAAATGAAACTTTTCTCTTAACATTGCAAACTTGTTCGAATAAACAAAAGAGTCTTTTGTTTAATTTTAAACTAGATCCATAACATTAGATTTCAGTTCATCCTATTAATAACAGACTTTCGAGTTACCTGACGAAAGCAGAGGCATGAGAGTGGCATGTCAGGTTGATGTCCACTGTGAGGTTTCTAGAGTTGCTTGTTATGTTTAGCTCTGGATAAATCATGAGGATCACACGGTGTACACAAAAAGTCAATTCAGCCTCTTCACTGAGATCTCGTACAGTAATGGTGAAATCACAACCATCTTCACTGTCAAACAGAAGACCGAGATCATCTGACAATCCCAGACTGTTATCCACAGAGATCTGACGATTGCTGGTTGTGTTTGTACCTGAAAAGAAAATGCAAATAGACATAATTAACAGAAATGCAGGTTATACGGGAACTTCTGTGCATATTTATATTTGGCGTGTGACCAATTAGTCTTTTGCATGTCTACAATAAACTAGAGGTAAACATGACACAGGGAGTCCATAACAAACTTCACAGAACACACATCAAGTGATTTACATTCATTTATTTTCTTGTCAGCTTAGTCCCTTTATTAATCCAGGGTCGCCACAGCGGAATGAACCGCCAACTTATCCAGCAAGTTTTTACACAGCGGATGCCCTTCCAGACGCAACCCATCTCTGGGAAACATCCACACATGCACATACATACATACACTACGGACAATTTAGCCAACCCAATTCACCTGTACCGCATGTCTTTGGACTGTGGGGGAAACCGGAGCACTCAGAGGAAACTTGCAGACATGCAAACTCCACACAGAAACACCAACTGAGCCGAGGTTAGAACCAGCGGCCCAGCGACCTTCTTGCTGTGAGGCGAATGTGCTACCCACTGCGCCACTGCCTCAAGTGATTTACATGTTAAGTCAATGCAAACGCGCTAATAGAATGGCGCTAATAGAATACGTGTGAATGGTGCGGCGCGAACGACGCGAATTACGCGGTGCGAATGGTGCGATACGTGCAAATGGTGCAGCGCGGATTGAGCGTTTTGAACGTTTGAAGTGCTTAACACACGTTTCGCGTGAATCGCTCGAAATTGAAAATCGGAACTTCTGTGGACATTCGCACCGCATTTACCAATCAGGAGCTTGCTCTTGTGGGGGCGTGATTGTGATATACACCTGTTGTTGGTTTCCCGGGGGAAATCCTCCAGCCGACACCGACAGAAAGTTCATCTAACTGGGCTCGGCTCAGTCAGAAGCACCGGTGAAAGCCTCCATCATCCAAGTTAAGTTTCTGGAGGAGTTTATGAGCTCATAGAGCTGGATGCACCTCTGAAAGGATCTAGTGGACTCAGACACAGCCCTAAATGTATCGACATCGTTTTTCAGCCTTTATAAAGTAAATAAACACTGATATTTTCTTAATAAAATCCATGTTAGCCATTTAGCAATGAAGCTAGAGTCACCGGGCAGACAGAAGCTCTGCTCATCACACGAATCCGCATCTGTTCTGCGAATGAAGCGGGGTTTGACGCGCGAATGAAGTGAGTAAATACCTATGTTCACGCGGCTATGCATGAATAGCGCAATTTATCCACGCGTTCCGTGTCTGGTGTTAACACAGCATAATAGTGTTGAATAGTGTGAAGTCAATGTGCACACCTGCATCAAATGAATGATTATAGTCCATTGAGGAAAACACATATAAGAAATTAATTTTATCAGGTAACCCCAATGCCTAGGAAACCTTAGACTGGTTGTCCTCCTTTCCATAGCCAAAACACTTTGTTATCAGGTTTGTTATCGAACAGGTTTACAACTTTTTGCTCGGAATAACCTTCTGTACACCAACCAATCATGCTTCAAAAGTATCTATTCTCCTGAGACAGCGCTACTATCAGCCCCTGAACCCCTGCAGATTGTTGAAATGGGTTCCAAATGATCAATTCTGATTTACTGGACCTGTCTCCTGCTTTTGATAGGGTAAATCAGGGGTCACCAATCTCTGTCCTGAAGGGCCAGTGTACCTGCAGGGTTAAACTTCAACTTGCTTCAACACACCTGCCTGGATGAAATATACCTAGTAAGACTTTGATTAGCTTGCTCATGTGTGTTTGATTAGGGTTGGGGCCAAAAATCTGTAGGACACCAGCCCTCCAGGAACAGGTTTGGTGACCCCTGGGGTAAATCTTCAGATTCTACCGTCCACTCTCTCTCAGTGGATATCACAGGAACCCCACTATGATGGTCTGAGTCTTACCTCACCTGCAGATCTTACAGGGTTACCTGGAGAGGAGAGATTAGCTGGTTGCACCACATCAGTGGGACCCATCATTCAATCACTGTCTTTCTTATCACTGTTATGTCATAGACACATAACTCTACTTTCAACAAGAAGATTCAGTGGCTGTGGATTCTCATAAATTCTCTAGATTCTCATTCACACTCCCTGGAGGATAGCTTGATATCTTTAAAAGATCATCATCTTAGTCTGGCAAAACAAACCTTCTGGTCTTTCCTGCAACTTCAGCTAAACAACTAATTTCTCCATCCAGCTGGGATCATTGACTATTACTCCTATAGTAGCTGGGATCATTGACTATTACTCCTATGGTAGCTAAGATCATTGACTATTACTCCTATAATAGCTGAGATCATTGACTATTACTCCTATAGTAGCTGGGATCACTGACTATTACTCCTATAGTAGCTGGGATCATTGAATATTACTCCTATAGTAGCTGGGATCATTGACTATTACTCCTATAGTAGCTGGGATCATTGACTATTACTCCTATAGTAGCTGGGATCATTGACTATTACTCCTATAGTAGCTGGGATCATTGAATATTACTCCTATAGTAGCTGGGATCATTGACTATTACTCCTATAGTAGCTGGGATCATTGACTATTACTCCTATAGTAGCTGAGATCATTGACTATTACTCCTATAGTAGCTGGGATCACTGACTATTACTCCTATAGTAGCTGGGATCATTGAATATTACTCCTATAGTAGCTGGGATCATTGACTATTACTCCTATAGTAGCTGGGATCATTGACTATTACTCCTATAGTAGCTGAGATCATTCACTATCACTCCTATAGTAGCTGAGATCATTGACTATCACTCCTATAGTAGCTGGGATCATTGAATATTACTCTTATAGTAGCTGGGATCATTGAATATTACTCCTATAGTAGCTGGGATCATTGACTATTACTCCTATTGTAGCTGGGATCATTGACTATTACTCCTATAGTAGCTGAGATCATTGACTATCACTCCTATAGTAGCTGGGATCATTGACTATCACTCCTATAGTAGCTGAGATCATTGACTATTACTCCTATAGTAGCTGGGATCATTGAATATTACTCTTATAGTAGCTGGGATCATTGAATATTACTCCTATAGTAGCTGGGATCATTGACTATTACTCCTATAGTAGCTGGGATCATTGACTATTACTCCTATAGTAGCTGGGATCATTGACTATTACTCCTATAGTAGCTGAGATCATTGACTATTACTCCTATAGTAGCTGGGATCATTGACTATTACTCCTATAGTAGCTGGGATCATTGACTATTACTCCTATAGTAGCTGAGATCATTGACTATTACTCCTATAATAGCTGGGATCATTGACTATTACTCCTATAATAGCTGGGATCATTGACTATTACTCCTATAGTAGCTGGGATCATTGACTATTACTCCTATAGTAGCTGAGATCATTGACTATTACTCCTATAATAGCTGAGATCATTGACTATTACTCCTATAGTAGCTGAGATCATTGACTATTACTCCTATAGTAGCTGGGATCATTGACTATTACTCCTATAGTAGCTGGGATCATTGACTATTACTCCTATAGTAGCTGAGATCATTGACTATTACTCCTATAGTAGCTGGGATCATTGACTATTACTCCTATAGTAGCTGAGATCATTGACTATTACTCCTATAGTAGCTGGGATCATTGACTATTACTCCTATAGTAGCTGAGATCATTGACTATTACTCCTATAGTAGCTGAGATCATTGACTATTACTCCTATAGTAGCTGGGATCATTGACTATTACTCCTATAGTAGCTGGGATCATTGACTATTACTCCTATAGTAGCTGAGATCATTGACTATTACTCCTATAGTAGCTGGGATCATTGACTATTACTCCTATAGTAGCTGGGATCATTGACTATTATCCTATAGTAGCTGGGATCATTGACTATTACTCCTATAGTAGCTGAGATCATTGACTATTACTCCTATAGTAGCTGGGATCATTGACTATTACTCCTATAGTAGCTGGGATCATTGACTATTACTCCTATAGTAGCTGAGATCATTGACTATTACTCCTATAGTAGTTGGGATCACTGACTATTACTCCTATAGTAGCTGGGATCATTGACTATTACTCCTATAATAGCTGGGATCATTGACTATTACTCCTATAGTAGCTGAGATCATTGACTATTACTCCTATAGTAGTTGGGATCACTGACTATTACTCCTATAGTAGTTGGGATCATTGACTATTACTCCTATAGTAGTTGGGATCATTGACTATTACTCCTATAGTAGTTGGGATCACTGACTATTACTCCTATAGTAGTTGGGATCACTGACTATTACTCCTATAGTAGTTGGGATCACTGACTATTACTCCTATAGTAGCTGGGATCATTGACTATTACTCCTATAGTAGCTGGGATCACTGACTATTACTCCTATAGTAGTTGGGATCACTGACTATTACTCCTATAGTAGCTGGGATCATTGACTATTACTCCTATAGTAGCTGGGATCATTGACTATTACTCCTATAGTAGCTGGGATCATTGACTATTACTCCTATAATAGCTGGGATCATTGACTATTACTCCTATAGTAGCTGGGATCATTGACTATTACTCCTATAGTAGCTGGGATCATTGACTATTACTCCTATAGTAGCTGGGATCATTGACTATTACTCCTATAGTAGCTGAGATCATTGACTATTACTCCTATAGTAGCTGGGATCATTGACTATTACTCCTATAGTAGTTGGGATCACTGACTATTACTCCTATAGTGCCTGAGATCATTCACTATCACTCCTATAGTAGCTGGGATCATTGACTATTACTCCTATAGTGCCTGAGATCATTCACTATCACTCCTATAGTAGCTGGGATCATTGACTATTACTCCTATAGTAGCTGGGATCATTGACTATTACTCCTATAGTAGCTGGGATCATTGACTATTATCACAGCATGATCAAGCAGGTTTGCACTTTACAACATTCAAAAAATCAGACCCTTTCTGAATGGTAATGCTGCACAAATTTCTTTTTTTTTATTTAAATAGCGAGACTACTGCAATGTTTTTCTGGCCAAACTCCTATCTTGTGCCCATACAGCTTTATAAATGATCCAGAAGGCTGCAGCTCTTCTGGTCTGCAACATACCCAAGAGAGCCCATGCCACACCTTTCTTCATCTCCTTACACTGTTTACCATTTTAAGCTTGCACCAAGTTCAAATCATTGATGCTGGCTTACAGAAGACACTGGCTCTGTACCCTCTTACCTTTATTTGATTCTTGAAGTCTAAAGGTTGATTTTTTTACGTTGATGCACAGCCCTACGCTGTGGCTGTCTGCGTCGCAGCAAAGAAACTCGACACAGAGGAAACTAAACACCTCACTGCCAACTAGTGTTTCGGAAGTGTTATTGCAGAGCAACAGAAACAGCGTGCATAAGTATAAATGCACGGCCACGCACGTTTCATGCTCCTTGGATCACGCCGATCATTTGACGCAGAAGTATAAAACAGGCTTAAATTCCCTTCAGGGGTCTCCAGTTGCTAAGTGAGCGCCATCTCGTGACACTATCACAGAGAGGCTCTAAGTCACTTTCCGAAACCTTTTTAGTCACTGTTCTTCGCTGGTGGCACAATCGTTCCATCTCATTTACTTTAAATGACTAATTCAATGGTAACATTCAATTGGCTACTTAAAACTTATCACTTCTGCTGGCACTTGAGCACATCTAAAAAAAAAAAAAGTCCTTTTCCAGTTTTTGTACCTACCTTACTTCTTGTTTTTACCCTAAAAACTATTATAACCTTTGTTTCTGTAGCACTTTTTGCCAATAGCCTCTTCATATTGAATCATTGAATGCTTTCCTCATCTGTTAGCTTATTTAATGGACAAAAGAGTCTGCTAAATGACTAAATATAAATGTAAATATTTCACCAAAATTATAAAATGGCTGTTTCTATAAATAAATTCAGGAGACTACAATAAATCATTAGAAAAATGTACTTATGAAAGGGCATGCAAAAACATCCCCATCTAGTGGCAGAGATGCGATGTAGCCATTTAAAGGGCACCCATATTCACTTTTCTGAGATTCAGAAGTATTACATATGCTCTAAATAAATCGTGCAATACAATAATCCTAACAACACAAAACATGAAAACAGTAAAAGGCCAAATCCATTTACACAATCAAACATTATTTCTTGATGATCCATTGTCTTACCAATCTTGCAGATCACTCCTGCATCCTCTTTATGTGTGCAGTCATTGACGCCCCAGCCTTTAAAGCTGCATTCAGACAATATGCTCTCTGAGCCTTTGCACATCATATCATCCAGCCAGATTGGACCGGAGCCTAAAAAGTACAACAGAGCATGAGCAGAACAAAATAGAACAGGACAACATCTTATCATCACAATTCTGAGGCCTAGGCAATTTAATAATGTTTTCTTTCACATTGCTCGTTATTTTTCCAAGATTTACAACTAATCATCAATTACAGGGGTGCCCAAACTCTGTGCTGGTGGGCCACTGAATACTTTTTGTTCAAATGCAAATTAAAACAGAGAAATATTTTATTTATTCTTATGTATTATTGTTTTTTTTTCTGTACTTACTTGGTACTTGTTATTTACTGCCAAACGGGCAGTGGCTTACTGACACCACCGAGTGCATTGCATGTCAACATATGTTGTCCAATAGATGCGTATGTTTTTAAATAACATAAATCTTCTATTGATTTTCAACAACATATTTCAGTGTGAGACTCAATTTATGTTATATTAAACCATTACAAGTCTTAAATGGCCATGAACGCCCCATCTTAATGATCAGTTTGTCAACTTTAACTGCAGTTTGGCACTTTCACTTTCAATTAGGAACATTTCTGCATGCTTCCCGAGACAAATGAAATATTGAATGCAAGGAACTGCTGGAAGAGTGTAGTTTTAATGGAATGTTTGATACCACACGGTGTATGGGAGAAAAAAAACCTGATAACTTCATCACTCTGTAGGTAGCGTCAGACTCAGAAAGTCATGTGTGTGTATTAGATATGGGTCGGTATAAGATTCTAATGGTATGATAACCTTGGATAAAAAAATCACGGTTTCACGGTATTGTGATTACTGCTCTAATATATATTCTTAAAAAATATCTGAGTAAAAAACATAAACTTTTTTTCATTTTAAACACAGTATATTTTATTTTGAGAAACATTTAAATTATTTTGGAACAGTAAACATGTCAAGCTAAACTAATTATTGACTTCCGCTCTCTTAATTTGTTTAAAAAACAGACATTTTACAATTTAAAAATGGCATCTTTGGATATCTTTTCTGCTGGAGATACTGTAAAAAAATGTAAATAAAAAAATCGTACACACACCTTAGGAACGGTATTGCAAAAAATGTTGACGGTTTTAAATCCTTGACTTTTCCAAACTGCGGTATACCTTAAAAACGATTATCGTGGATTCTTGCAAAAAAAACAAACTATTTTATTAAACTGGAAATCCCTAGACTCCCCATGTTTTAAAGCTTGGTTGGATGAATTGTCTCACGTCATACAACTGGAGAAGATACGTTCCCTGGAGCCCAAATGTCATCTGCAATTTCAAACTGCCTGGCAACCCTTTCTGGATTTCCTCAAAACTGAATAGTGCACTACTACTCTCATAGTAATGACTGAATTTACTCTGTTGTTAATTCATAATATTGTGTTGACTATGTTAAATGTCCCTCACTTATTCATTTATTTATGTAATTTTTTATTTTATTTATTTATTTATTTATTTTTTGGGCGTGGGGGGGTGGGTGTCCAATTTATTTTATTATTTTTTTTTCTTCTTATTTCTTCCTCTTTGTGTGTTGTCCTGTTGATACATTATGTAAAACCGTTAAAAAAAAAACATTATTGAGCCATACCTAGTGTGTATAGACTATCCTGTCACAAAATGAAAATCTTATAATATTAACGTACTGTAAACTCAATAATTTTGACTAAGGTCTGTCTTTAAAAACTGAAAGAGTACTGCTGATAATACGAACTAACTTTGCCATCTGAATCAACAAACAAAGACCACTGATGACCTAAACATGTCACGTTGTACTCGCCAGTACAGACATCCAGTCTAGACGCTGGATTACACACAAGGATCTAATCGGCGTGACGCAGCTTCAAAAATTCGTTTCAAACCGGAAGAACAAATTTGCTTTAAATAACGCAAAAACAACCAACTTTCACTTTTTGGTGATATATATGTGTCTCAATAGTCTTTTTAACAGTGTGGGACACATACAGTTGAATTATTAGCCCCCCTGAATTATTAACGCCAATGTTTATTTTTTTCACCAATTTCTGTTTAATGGAGGGAAGATTGTTTTAGCACATTTCTAAACATAATAGTTTTAAAAACTTATTTCTAATAACAGATTTATTTTATCTTTGACATGATGACAGTAAATAATATTTTACTTGGTATTTTTCAAGACACTTCTATACAGCTTAGAGTGACATTTAAAGGCTTAACTAGATTAATAAGGTGAACTAGGCAGGTTAGGGTAATTAGGCAAGTCAATGTATAATGATGATTTGTTCTGTAGATTATCGAAAAAAAATTAGCTTAAAGGGGCAAATAATTTTGTCCCAAAAATGTTTTTTAAAAAATTAATAACTGCTTTTATTCTTGCTGAAATAAAGCAAAAAAGACTTTCTCCAGAAAAAAAAAAATATTATCAGACATACTGTGAAAATTTCCTTGCTCTGTTAAACATCATTTAGGAATTAAAAAAATAAAATAAAATAAAATCAAAAGGGGGCTAATAATTCTGACTTCAGCAGTATATGACCGTCAACAGCTCAAAATATGTGTTTTGGTGTTTCGTGACCCTTTAATATCCAGGTTTTTCTTAAAAAACAGCACTAACCCCACTTCTAAATTGAATGCTTTTTTTAACCCAGAGTCCAAGCAGTATTTAAAATGACATTGCAGTTTAACAGTGTGAAACATCAACATATAACATTTAAATTCTCTTCCTCAGGCTGTGCTTGTACCTTCACCATATTGCCCTCCAGAGACAACTGATACGGCTCCAGGAAAACCCAGCTGACGACACACCACCTGCGCTTCGGCCAGATCCCATCCATCATCACAGACCGTACCCCACTGTCCATCATGGTAGACCTCCACACGGCCAGACGAGGAAAGACCTCCAACCAGTCTCAAAACACCCTTAGGCTTTGATTGCTCATCTGCCATATATGCCATAAACTTATTTAAGGGACTCATGAAAGAGTGCTCAAACAGCAACAAACAAAACCAAGTGAAATTAAGGTTTGACTAGCAACTTTTAAGGCATGCAAAAAGTTCCAATATTGGAAATTCATTCAATTTTAAAGCAGTTGCAAGTTTATTCTGTATACTAACCAAACAGAGTCCAACGCTGGGCCGACACATGAATAAGCAGAAAAGTCCATATAATATACTTGATCATATTTGCTTGAGACTCTTCGAAACAGGTCAACAAATTCTCGTTGATGAAAATATCTAGAAATTTGGGTCAAGCATTGTGCAATACAGAACACATGGTCTAGCTCCGTCCAATCAAATATGTGTAAACAAAATCAGATAACCTGACTTACATGTGCAAACAAAGCCCATTTCAGTGGCTTGAAGTCTATAAAAGAAACAAAAATGCACAAAGAGCAAAGAGGACGTTCTCAATTCCCAACATCTGTTGGAACAAGCCTGACTGTTTGCTTTATTATATATATATATATATATATATATATATATATATATATATATATATATATATATATATATATATATATATATATATATATATATATAATCTTATATAATACATCTTCATAAACGTTTAGAAATAAAGATACAAAGTCTCTAACTGGGCTACAAACTTTTTAAAAGGTGAGGTTTTGGGCCCCCACACAACACAAAATGTCAGCAAAATAGTCTCATTCCTTTGGGCTCCATTTTTAATGGTTTGTGCTGCAAAAATGTTTGGTTTTTTGCTGTTTGGGTTTTTGAGAGATTAAAATAATAATTGTAAGTCATTCATCGGCCACGCAGACCCCCAACATGCTCCAAATTGACCCAAAATAGTCTCGTTCGTTTGTGCTTCGTTCGTACTGGTGAAAGTTCTGTTTGTGCTGTTTCAGTTATTAAAATATCACACTTTTAATTATGGGCGATGACGTCACCATCCCCGCAACATGCTCCAAATTTAACCAAAATAGTCTAGTTCGTTTGTGCTTCGTTTGTGCCAGTGAAAGTTCCGTTTGTGCTGTTTCAATTTTTAAAATACACATTTAATTATGGGCGATGATGCCACCAGGCTCCAACATGCTCCAAATTTAACCAAAATAATCTCGTTCGATTGTGCTTTGGTTTGTGCTGTTTCAGTTATTAAAATATTACACTTTTAATTATGGGCGATGACTTCACCATCCCTGCAACATGCTCCAAATTGAACCAAAATAGTCTCGTTCGTTTGTGCTTCGTTCGTGCTGGTGAAAGTTCTGTTTGTGCTGTTTCAGTTATTAAAATATCACACTTTTAATTATGGGCGATGACATCAACAACCGGCCTGCAACATGCTCCAAATTTACCCAAAATAGTCTTGTTTGTTTGTGCTTCATTAGTGCCAGTGAAAGTTCCGTTTGTGCTGTTTCAGTTATTAAAATATTACACTTTTAATTATGGGCGATGACATCAACAGCCCCGCAACATGCTCCAAATTTAACCAAGATAGTTTCGTTTGTTCGTGCCAGTAAAAGTTCCGTTTGTGCTGTTTCAGTTATTAAAATATTACATTTTTAAATATGGGCGATGATGTCATCAGCCCCCCCAACATGCTTCAAATTTAACCAAGATAGTCTCGTTCGTTTGTTCCAGTGAAATTTCTGTTTGTGCTGTTTCAGTTATTAAAATATCACACTTTTAATTATGGGCGATGACATCAACAGCCCCGCAACATGCTCCAAATTTACCCAAAATAGTCTTGTTCGTTTGTGCTTCGTTCGTGCCAGTGAAAGTTCCGTTTGTGCTGTTTCAGTTTTTAAAATACACATTTAATTATGGGCGATGATGCCACCAGGCTCCAACATGCTGCAAATTTAACCAAAATAATCTCGTTCGATTGTGCTTTGGTTTGTGCTGTTTCAGTTATTAAAATATTACACTTTTAATTATGGGCGATGACTTCACCATCCCCGCAACATGCTCCAAATTGAACCAAAACAGTCTCGTTCGTTTGTGTATTGTTCGTGCTGATAAAAGTTTCGTTTGTGCTGTTTCAGTTATTAAAATATTACACTTTTAATTATGGGCGATGACATCAACAGCCCCGCAACATGCTCCAAATTTAACCAAGATAGTTTCGTTTGTTCGTGCCAGTAAAAGTTCCGTTTGTGCTGTTTCAGTTATTAAAATATTACATTTTTAAATATGGGCGATGATGTCATCAGCCCCCCCAACATGCTTCAAATTTAACCAAGATAGTCTCGTTCGTTTGTTCCAGTGAAATTTCTGTTTGTGCTGTTTCAGTTATTAAAATATTACACTTTTAATTATGGGCGATGACTTCACCATCCCCGCAACATGCTCCAAATTTAACCAAAATAGTCTTGTTCGTTTGTGCTTCGTTTGTGCCAGTTTGTGTTGTTTCTGTTATTTAAAATATCACACATTATTATGGATTTCCAAATAAATCAATAGATAAATCTGTAAAAAAAAAAAAAAAAAGAAGCAAAACCTAATTGGCATTTCATTTAAAAACACACATACAGATAATAAATTAAATTGTAAAATGTTTAACAAAATATCTTAAACTAAATACTGAATATGGAATTAAATGTGAATTAAACATGGAAACAAGAAAAGTAAAATGAAGATGAATTAAATATGGAAAGTTTACATGTAACTCAAGATCGTGCAGTTGACTTTTGTTTTAGAACTAAGGACATTCAGGTCAGGGATGCAAGAAAGGAAACAGAAAGCAGAAAGGAGGCATGAAGTTGAAACTGTGGAGCAAGGCTATTCTAGTAAACGAAACCTAAAACTTTGACTCAAAAATAAATAGAATAAAAATTTTTTGTAAACAGAAATAAAGTTAAGAATTCAGAATCAATAAAAAAATAAAACTAAATAAACCAACAACAGTCACTGAAAAATTACTGGCTTTTTTTTTTTTTTTTTTCCAGTGTTTTTTCAGCCAAACACAACAGTCATAAACATGTTTGTATACAAAAATATTTTCAAACGGAACATAAAGTGTTCAATCAAGAAATGTAAACTAGTTATGTTTTATTGTATGAAGGTATTGTCTTTAAAAATTGTATGAAGGTATTGTCTTTGAAAACCATTGTTCATTCATTCATTCATTTTCTTGTCAGCTTAGTCCCTTTATTAATCCGGGGTCGCCACAGCGGAATGAACCACCAACTTATCCAACAAGTTTTATGCAGTGCATGCCCTTCCAGCCGCAACCCATCTCTGGGAAACATCCACACACACACTCATACACTACAGACAAATTAGCCTACCCAATTAACCTGTACCGCATGTCTTTGGACTGTGGGGGAAACCGGAGCACCCGGAGAAAACCCACGCGAAGGCAGGGAGAACATGCAAACTCCACACAGAAACACCAACTGAGCCGAGGTTCGAACCAGCGACCCAGCAACCTTCTTGCTGTGAGGCGACAGCACTACCTACTGCGCCACTGCCTCGCCTGAAAACCATTGTCTCTGTTTTAAATCATTTTTACTTCTTTACATTTAGTATGTTTTGGATTTAGTTTCTGATCAAACAATTATTAATTCATTAATTTTCTTTTAGACTTAGTCCCTTTATTAATCAGGGGTCGCCACAGCGGAATGAACCACCAACTTATCCAGCACGGATGCCCTTCCAGCCACAACTCATCTCTAGGAAACATCCACACACTCATTCACACTCATACACTATGGACAATTTAGCCTACCTAATTCACCTGTACCGCATGTCTTTGGACGGTGGGGGAAACCTGAGCACCCGGGGGAAACCCACGCGAATGCGGGGAGAACATGCAAACTCCACACAGAAACGTCAACTGACCCATCCGAGGCTTAAACCAGCGACCTTCTTGCTGTGAGGCGACAGCACTACCTACTGCGCCACTGCGTTGCCACAATCAGGTTTTACTATTTGAGTAAATCAGGAGTTTCCTGGTTTTATACTCTGGGTATCTTGAACAAAATATGGGCATACATAACAGTTATATTATAATCGTGTACACAATGCCTTGTGATTGGACAACGTCTACAAATGGAGGGTGCTTATGACTGCCAACAGAAGGCTTATTGCAACAAATAGGTGCATTGGGAATTTTTAGTCAAATATAACGCACCCAATATCAATTGTTCAATGAGTATTTCTTCTTTTTTTTTTCAAAACAAGACAACACCACTGCTGTCAAAGGCTATGCAATAAATTCTAAATGTTTCTTAACAATTAACACTGATTAGACATATTAGAAAGAAGACTCAAACTCACAGAGATAATGAAAGAACCTTTTTATTTTGTCTTTGATGCGCACACTAAGCATGAAAATTAAGCATATTTATTTTTAATTAACAGTAATGAAAGGTTTAAAATCAACTAAAACAAATCACAGAAATCACTCAAGAATGAAAACGATTTTTAATACAAAGAGACTCGATTTAATTTAGCAGAATTGATTCAACTGAAACTCAAAGGTCAAATCGCTGAGCATTCAGATGTACTGTGGGCGCACGACAAATCTGAAGCTGTAGTCATCTGGACAGGGGTTCGGCAGACCCATGCTGCTGTTAGTTGGAATCACTGCCATGTTGTTTTTGAAGTCTTGCACATGGAAGACATTGTTCTGATTTTTACAGGTAAGAACCAACCGGTTGTTGTAGCGAATGGTGCTGGAGTAACTGTACTGACTGCTAGTTGCGAGGAATCTTACAAGAGGCACCGAATTGCATGAAATGCCACTATTTCGGCAGTCCTGAACACTACGGAAAACTTGGGCTTGCCACTGGATCATTTGCCCTCTGTACACAGCACTAGGGTGTGCAGGAGTGGATAAGTATTTTTCTATTCTGTTACTTTGGCCATACCTTTGGTCATATCCATACTGATAAGGGTTGTAATGTGGGTTATTGACAGTGCTCACATTCAAACCGAGACTCCACTCATCTCCAATGTAGATTCTGGGGATATAATTACCGCTCAATTTAACAACTTGATCTCTGATCTTAGAGAAGGGAAGAGCATTGAACTGAAAACCTCTGAGCAGTCCAGTCAGATACAGTTTCTCATTACTCTGCCGGAGAGCACTTGAGGAGAATTGGATGTCATAGAGTTTATCTACCGGGATTAAGAGGAAGCGGATGTGATTCAGGAGGCTGACCTGTTTATCTGAACTAATCTTGTCACCTTTGTCTTGGATCCATCTCTCCAGAGCTTCAAGAAGAACAGCTTCATCCTTCACAATCAGGTCTGAGCGCTGAAGCAGAGCATCCATCATGTCAAAGGAGACGGTGCTCCACACTGGAGAGCTTATGAGGAACTCGCAGTTCCAGGAAAGATACTGGAGAACGTTCTCCTGGAGGACAAGGTCACCCGTGCGCACGCCATACTCGTACATTGACACCTGCGTCTGGAAGGTGATGTCTTCAGGAATGAGTGCAGTGAAGACCCTGCCAACATCCTCCATGAGCTTCTGCACTCCAAAGATGAACGCCAGCTGATGGAGACACTGAGCGGATGTTGTAGAGACATCAATCTGACGGGTGTACAAATACCTGAGGTAAAACAGTTCAGACAACATCGGTATTTAACACTGATTGTACAGTCAAAATAGCACTTCTTAAAGTTTCATTGAGTTCTGAAGTGAAAGAAATATACCTAAGAAATCTCGGCACATGAGTATGGCAAGTCTGGCTGATGTCCACCGTGATGTTTCTGGTGTCATGTGTTAAGTTTAGCTCTGGATAGATCATGAGGATCACACGGTGCACACAAAAAGTCAATTCAGCCTCTTCACTGAGATCTCGAACAGCAATGGTGAAATCGCAACCGTCTTCACTGTCAAACAGAAGACCGAGATCATCTGACAATCCCAGACTGTTGTCCACAGACATCTGTCGAATGCTGGTTGTGTTTTTACCTTGAAAGAAAATGCAACCAAACAGATCAGGATAGCATAAATAAAAGAAACATGAGTGGACAAAAAGGTAACTCTCTTCTGAACTTACCAGGCGCGCAGATCACTCCTGCATCCTCTTTATGCGTGCAGTCAGAAACACCCCAGCCTTTGAAGCTGCATTCAGACAATAAGCTCTCTGAGCCTTTACAGTTCATATCATCCAGCCAGACTCGACCAGATCCTGAACACATCAACAGCATTTTGGCCAGAATTAGATATGGTCTTAAAGTTTTAAAGGTGGCAATCAAACTGCACAGTGGAGTTTGTACCTTCACCATATTGTCCTCCAGTAGCAACTGATACGGCTCCAGGAAAACCCAGCTGACGACACACCACCTGCGCTTCGGCCAGATCCCATCCGTCATCACAGACCGTACCCCACTGTCCATCATGGTAGACCTCCACACGGCCAGACGAGGGAATAACTCCAACCAGTCTCACTCTTCCCTCCTGCATTAGCTGCTTTGGTCGGTCTTCAGCCAGATTTTAAAATATTTAGGTTAAATAATGATAGTGTTAAACCTGTGAAATCCTGCTAAATTAATGCAAACAACAGTGTATGTTAAACTTATAATCCAACGGTTTACATACCAAACAAGGTCCGGCGCAGTGCAGAAACCTGAAGAAACAGTAGAGGCCACAGGAGCAACATGATGTCAGAAACAGCAACGACAAGGATGCAATTCACAACTGAATGACTTACAAAGCATCTTGG
Organism: Danio rerio; assembly: GCF_052040795.2. Taxonomy (NCBI): domain Eukaryota; kingdom Metazoa; phylum Chordata; class Actinopteri; order Cypriniformes; family Danionidae; genus Danio; species Danio rerio. The sequence continues at coordinate 62,671,593 of NC_141023.1, forward strand.
CTTTCCTTTAAATAACGGCCAAATCAAGTTTGCAATTGTGAAACTTTAACGAAACGCTGCGCAATCACATTTCTAGGACACCAAAAGTTTCGTTTCATGAAAATGTACAATTTGGGAAGTTTCGATAAGAACTGTTTGTCAGCAAAGTCTGGGTTAAGTTTAGCCACATGAGGTGTTAGTCAAACTAAAATCCCACAATACAGTGTTCCCCAAAACAATCACCAGTCACTTGCCCTATTGATAACCCATAATAACTTATGAATCTCTTTGCTGGCAAGTGAATTGCCAGAATAGGGGTTAGGTCTGCTTTCCTGGGGTCTGTAGAGCCTGTTTTCCCAGAGGCTGCTCCTGATCATTTGTTTCCAGTCAGTCTCATCTGTGTCTGGTTTCATTAACAGCCACTATGTGAAGTACTAGTTACACTAGATCAATCGGTGCCTTGCTTAAGGGACTCACCACTCTCAATACCCTGGCTGAGGTGAGTTTCTTGAGCTAGGCACTGATTGATCTCTCCCACCACCTTTAACCCTTACACCATCCAAGGGGCAGCTGTGGCCTAATGGTTAAAGAATTGTACTTGTGATCGAAAGGCAGAGGCTCAAGTTCTGTCAGGGTTGTAGGTGGTAACTCACCACCCTCAATACCATGGCTGAGATGAGTTCCTTGAGCAAGGGACCCATTGATCTCTCCCACCAGCTACAACCCTTACACCATACAAGGGGCAGCTGTGGCCTAATGGTTAAAGAATTGGACTTGTGATCGAAAGGCAGAGGCTCAAGTTCTGTCAGGGTTGTAGGTGGTAACTCACCACCCTCAATGCCATGGCTGAGGTGAGTTCCTTGAGCAAGGGACCGATTGATCTCTCCCACCACCTACAACACTTACACCATCTAAGGGTTAGTGTTGGACTTATGATAAGAAGGTTGCAGGTTTGAGTCCTGTCAGGGTTGTAGGTGGTAACTTACCACCCTCAATGACATGGCTGAGGTGATTCCCTTGAGTAAGGCATTGATTGATCTGGTGTAATTAGTTCTTAACATAGTGGCTGTTTAGGCAATTGTTTCCCAGGTGTTTGTGTTTACTCCTGTGTGTTTGTACTTGGATGGGTTAAAAGCAGAGCAGAAATTATTAGTATAGGTCACCATACTTGGCAACATATTACAACTTTTACTTACTTTTCAGATTAAAGTAAACCCGATCTACATTTTGGTAACTGAGTTCAAAAAGTTACAAGCTGTCTTCACCCAATAGTTCAGGGATAGTTTACTTAAAACTTGAAAATTCTGTCATCATTTACTCATGGGGTTGTTTCCTTTCTTCTCTGGTCAGCTTCAAGGCACTTTGAAGACCCATCTCTACCAGGGACAGTATGTTTCTGGGACCCTTCTGTTAAACCATAATAATGTTTGTGGGGTTGGAGGACAGCATGGGTAAAAACCAGGTGGTGGCCATATTTTTAAACATACAGATTTTAATAACTGATTTCTAATAACCAATTTCTTTCGTCTTTGCCATGATGTACACAATATTGTGTGACAATAATATTCAGCTAAAAGTGCAATTTGAAGACTTAACTAGGTTAATTAGGTCAACTAGGTAAGTCATTGGACAACAGTGGATTGTTCTGTAGGCAATCAATTTTTTTATTCCAATTTGAAAAAAGAGGGGCTAATTTTTATTGACTTTAGCTGCGTCCGAAATCGCATACTTCCATACTTTATAGTAAGTTAAAAACAGTATGCGAGTCAAGTAGTATGTCCGAATTCATTCACAGAATTCATAAAAAACTGTATGCGAGAAGTACCCGGATGACCTACTACTTCTGACTAGATTTTGAAGTGCACATCAGATGGACGCTACGCTATCCCATAATGCACAGTGAGAGAATTCATGAACGGGAGTGAAGCGACCAACTGATGTGGGTAGGTCAGAAAATGACGGCTGTTGTACGTCCAAGTACCATTCATACTATTCACATTTATACTGTATAGATCTTACTTTTCTAATGGTCAGGTAGTAAATTCAAATTCAAATGTAGTACCCACTGAGTAGTAGGCGTGTTCAAACACAGCCTTTATTTTTTACTCTTTTTGTTTTTATTCTATTATTTAAGACAAACCAAAAGAAATATGACTTTCTAAAGAATAATCATATAATAGAAAATATCATAAAAATGTAACGGCTCTGTTAAACATCTCTTAGGACATATTTAAAAAAGGATTTATGATTTCCAAGGAGGGCTAATAATTTTGTCTTTGTTTGTGTTTATATATACACTCCCTAGCCACTTTATTAGGCACACCTGTCAAAATGCTCAATGCAAATTTCTAATCAGCCAATCACATGGCAGCAACTTTGATTGTGGCAGGGTTGTTGGTGCGGCAGTTCTGTGGATGCAAATGCCTTGTTAATACAAGAGGTCAGAGGAGAATGGCCAGACTGGGTTGAGCTGACAGAAAGGCAACAGTAACTCAAATATGCACTCGCTACAACCGAGGTCTGCAGAAAAGCATCTCTGAACACACAACACATCCAACCTTGAGGCGGATGGGCTACAGCAGCAGAAGACCACAATGGGTGCCAATCCTGTCCGCTAAGAACAGGAAACTGAGGCTACAATTCACACAGGCTCAGCAAAATTGGACAATAGAAGATTGGACAAACGTTGCCTGGTCTGATGAGTCTCGACTTCTGCTGCGATTTTCGAATGGTAGGGTCAGAATTTGGCATCAACAACATAAAAGCATGGATCCATCCAGCCTTGTATCAACGGTTCAGGCTTGTGGTGGTGGTGTAATGGTATGGGGATATTGTCTTGGCACACTTTGGGCCCATTAGTACCAACTGAGCATCATGACAACGCCACAGCCTACCTGAGTATTGTTGCCGACAATGTCCATCCCTTTATGACCACTGTGTACCCATCTTCTGATATCTACTTCCAGCAGGATAACCATCTCCGAATCATCTCAGACTGGTTTCTTGAACATGACAATGAGTTCACGGTACTCAAATGGTCTCCACAGTCACCAGAGCTCAATCCAATAGAGCACCTTTGGGATGTGGTGGAACGGGAGATTCACATCATGGATGTGCAGCCAACAAATCTGCAGCAAATGCATGATGCTATAATGTCAATATGGACCAAAGTCTCTGAGGAATATTTATGCCACGGAGAATTAAGGCAGTTCTGAAGGCAAAGGGGGGTTCAACTCGCTACTAGTAAGGTGTACCCAATAAAGACACTGATTAAGAGTAATAAATTCATGAACTCTGTGTACATCCACACTGTGGGTGCAGTCTGTCCTGTGTATTTAGCTTAATGTGATATTTGATTTAACAAAACTGAGTGAATCAAACAACTGGATGAAATAACCAGAGTACACAAGTGCCGTTCTTATGAACCTTCAATCTTCAGAAACAAAATACAGCAACAACAAATAAATAGCTCTGGTGAATCGATGAAACATGATGTTCATTTTGTGACAGTTCAGATTTATAGATTTTTTTTAAAAAGTAACTGATCTGTTTAAGACACTTGTCAATAAAGTAAAAAACAAAACAATTCACAGTAAAAAAAAAAAAAAGACATTCGTCAAAACCACATGGCAACTGCAGTGATGTTTGTAGGGTAAACTATTCGAGTCTGTCACTTCATCCAATCTGTTACATTCATTACACTGTAAGTACAGTGCTGGCGTGAAACGCTAAACCTCGAAAAAGACAGAGAAGCAAACAATAAAAAAAACTTTTGATGAAGGCTCCGACAGGTGATTTAAAATAATTAAAGAGTCAACTTTAATTTTAAGAGTCGATATTTACAACCACATTTTGGCTGCCATCAGACACTTGGCATTATTCTTAACCTTACAATGCCCAAATCTAGATGTACATCACCTAGAAGAAGGCATTTACCAATCCTTGGCATGAAAATACGTCCAGACACTAAATGAACTCAAGTCCCTCATACTTCACATCCCCGATCTTAGTTTCAGGTAGCAGAATTCGGCCATCTTGGGTAAACGCCACAATGTAGGTGGCGATTTTCCCAGCGTCCTCCTCTGACTTCAGAGCAACAATAATCTGGTCGTCTGTGTTGGGCACAAACTTAAAGGACGAAAAGCCGTGTGTAGGGTTTAGGGGCCCGACGTTCCTCACTTTAATGTCTTGGAAGTCTGGCGAGCAGCTGAGCATTATGTTGGTGCCGCGTCGCTCGTCGGCCGTCTCATCGTATCGCTCGCTGCTAGCACGACGCGGCAGGAAGAACCAGCGCTGCAGAGTGTCGCTCCAGGCTGCAGATTCATGGATGAGGTATCCTGGGCAGAACACACAGAGAATTGAATATCAATGAATCTCACATGTCTTTTAAAGCAGTGTTTCTCAACCACTACAATCCCTCAGCCAAAGTCCATCATCAAAGTGCTCCAGTATTTTTATCTCCATAACTGCTTAGAGCATCTGGACTCCCAAACAGCCTCTCATGCCTCCGTATGTAGTTAAATAAGAAAAGCCCCACAGTCTTTACCAAAGCCCCTTGAGGACCACCATTGTCTATGGCTGCGTTCAAAATCGCCAACTAAACAGTTGGTACTGCATTTGAATTTAAATTTACTACTCGACTGTTACAAAAGTACAAAAGTACATTCTTTACAATATGAATGTGAGTAGTACGAGTAGAACTCGACAGTACTACATTAACCATTTTGTCATGATCATGTGACCTACCCGCATCGTTTGCATTGCTTCACTCCCATCCGTAAATTCTCTCGTGGGGCATCATGGGATAGTGTAGAGTGCATCGGATGCCCACTTCAGAATCTCGCCGGAAGTAGTAAGTCATCCGGGTACTTCTCGCATATTATTTGTCAAATTCTATGAATTCTGACATACTACTCGGCTCGTATGCTGTTTATAGCATACAATATAGTATGCAAGAATGCGATTTTGGATGCAGCCTATGTCTCCTTAACCAAACACACCTGATTCAGATTATCAGCCCATTAGCACAAACTGAAATACCTGTAACTCCCCATTCACACGGGCCGTCAGCCCCAACGCTTCCCATTCACTTTGAATGGATGACGTCAGGCGTTGCCGAACTGCATTGTGGATCCGTTGGCGACACTTCAGAGGCGTTGCTCGCTGTAAAAGTTGGGACTAGCTCAACTTTTCAAGCGCCGATGGAAGCGCCAGCCAATCAGATCACTGTATGCAAATACACCAGCTAGACAGTGGCCTATTGCTGACTAATTTCATTGGCTGACGCTTCTATGACTATCGTTTCAGCCCCAACTTCAGACACGCCTTCAGTCAAGCGTTGATGCTGAAGCCCCATGTGAATGGGGCGTAATGGTTGTGACAGACAAAGGAGACATTCAAAACATGCAGTGTTGGTGGCCCTTCAGGAACATGGTTGAGAAGCACTCTTTAAAAGCGAGTTTACCCTAAACAATTCTAGTTTACTCACCCTAAAAGGGTTTCAGACTTATAATGCTCTTATTTTTTTTGTTGAACTCATATTTTGAAGCATATTGGGAACTATGATAACCATTAGCAATATTTCCACCAACACATTTTGCATTTTGCAATGCTTAATAGAAACACCTATAAGTGCGCAAATTTAGAAAATTCTTGCAACTGAGTAGAACGAATTTTTAATACAGTAAGAAAAACTTGCATAAACTATGATAGAAACACATTTACTGAATAAATCCCATCATGCACATCAAAAAAGTTGTGTGATTTTGTTGGAGCAGCTCCTATATTTAACTACATACAGAGGCATGAGATGCAGTTTGGGAGTCCAGATGCTCAAGACTGTAATGGAGATAATAATACTGGACCACTTTGATGATGGACTTTGGCTGAGGGATTTATGAAAGACCAAAACAACATTCAAGAATTTGTGCAACGTGGTCGGTCTGCTGTTTTGTCCAATAATGCTGTTCAATTGTACCAATTTTTGCTAATATATATATATAGAGCACGTTGCACATGTTAGTCTTTCAAAAATCCCTCAGCCAAAGTCCATCATCAAAGTGGTCCAGTATTATTATCTCCATAACTATCTTGAGCATCTGGACTCCCAAACTGCATCTCATGCCTCCTTATGTAGTTAAATAAGAAAAGCCCCACAGTCTTTACCAAAACCCCTTAATCACCTATCTGTTGGTCTAGTGCAGGGTGATCAACCCTGTTTCTGGAGATCTACCTTTCCTGCAGATTTCAGTTGCAATCTAAATCAAACACACCTGTCTATAATTAACAAGTGCTGTTCAGGTCCTCCTGATTAATGGGTTCAGGTGTGTTTGATCAGGGTTGGAGCTGAACTTTGTATCAAGGTAGATCTCCAGGAACAGGGCTGACCACCCCCTAGTCTGGTGTGTCCCCCGTGTTTGTAGTTGAACACTTTTAACTCCAGGAAAATTATTTACTATTTCCCTGGAGAGTGCACTAATTGATAGGGGACCACCATTGCTGATACTGAAAGCTTGTCGGACAAGTGAAACGAGTATTGCGAAGCGCAAGTTGAGAGATAGAAACTCACAATTAGAGATATAAACACAGAACTGCAAAATTGTTAAGTCTGACTTAATACCACTTTGAATGCATGATAGCGCTTTCGCCTCACAGCAAGAAGATCGCTGGTTCGAGCCTCGGCTGGGTCAGTTGGCATTTCTGTGTAGAGTTTGCATGTTCTCCCTGCGTTTGCGTGCGTTTCCTCCAGGTACTCCGGTTTCCTCCACGAGTCCAAAGACATGGGGTACAGGTGAATTGGGTACGCTAAATTGGCCGTAGAGTATGTGTATGAATGAGTGTGTATGGATGTTTCCCAGTGATGGGTTGCAGCTGGAAGGGCATCCACTGCGTAGAACATATGCTGGATAAGTTGGCGATAATAAAGGGACTAAGCTGAAAAAAAAAAGAGTGAATTAATGCCTTATGTGCTCTACATCAATGCCTTATAAGCTAGACAAAGTGTATCATTCATTCATTCATTCTCTTGTCGGCTTAGTCCCTTTATTATTCTGGGGTCGCCACAGCGGAATGAACCGCCAACTTATCCAGCAAGTTTTTACGCAGCGGATGCCCTTCCAGCTGCAACCCATCTCTAGGAAACATCCACACATACACACTACGGACAATTTAGCCTACCCAATTCACCTGTACCGCATGTGTTTGGACTGTGGGGGAAACCGGAGTACCCGGAGGAAACCCACGCGAACGCAGGGAGAACATGCAAACTCCACACAGAAACGCCAACTGAGCCGAGGATCGACCCAGCGACCTTCTTGCTGGGAGGCGAACGTGCTACCCACTGCGCCACTGCGTCGCCTACAAAGTGTATCATGGAACATTAAATATATCTAGACGTTATCATCATCATCATCATCATCATCAGTATCACTTTTAAACCACTGATCACAAAAACTTTCACTTAAATTTTCACTCACAATTACCTACAGACACAGAGGATGTTGCTTACCGGGTGGACTGATGCCTGCGGCGCTGCGGAGAGAGTTGTACGTGGGAACCCAGTTATGGTGCTCCACATCTCCATGAAATCCCACCACTTTCACCCACTCAGGATTGTTGTTGAGCACTTCTCCACTGGTGGTGGTCCACTCCTTGCCCAGACCCCCCACATATAGATGCTCGTCCTTCACTGCAAGCCACTCTGCCTTAAACCCTGTGTAGGAGAGTGGTGAACAAGCAAAACTGAATTAAACCAGTGAAACCTCCAGATGGTTAAGAGAGAGGCAATGCTACAGGCTACCATTTTGGTGGACAAAGGTCCTGATATACTTCAAACCAAGCTCTCCTTCTTGGGTTAGGGGCAAAATAGATATTTAAAAAGGTCGAGTAACATTTACTGTTTTAGAGCACTGAGGACTGCTCAGAAATGCTAAATGCCACTGTGGATGTGGATCGTTGTCTTTCTAAAATGCCATTTAAAAACAAAGACATATTAGCGTAAACAGGGACTGAGTGTGTATTTTTCGCGAGCGGATTTGCAACGGGGGCGGGGCGGAGAATCACAATGCGCCCATTGTCTATCGGCCCAACCCTAATACGTACATAGCAGATCTTGCAAACTGTGTTTTTTTGCCGACAACACGAACGTTGTCAACATAACTCACTGGAAATCCAAAATACTTCCACACCGGCGACTTCATTGAAAGAGGAGAGGGTTTAAGCTCTGTCGACGGGTCTCCTGCTTCTGCAGCACTTCAACAAGCGTGTTTTTTTCCCGCTTGGCAAGCCAAGCTGACGTGACATGGGGGCGTGGCAGCATCGACAATTCTATTTTTTGATTCGATAATCGAAATTGAGCATAAATTTCGATCGATTTTGATTTAAAATCTAAATCGTGACACCCGTTGTAAATATGTGTTTTCAAGAGCTCACACTTAACTGATGATTGATAATAAAGTGTATTTGGCATGCCGTCCCAGGAGAGAGCCCTGAGCTCAGAATATACTTGAGCCCGAGGCTCCCTCTGGTTTGAAGGGCAAGAGGGGAGTTTGAGCTCAGGTGGGTCTCGAGAACTCCCCTGCTTGTGAACGTGCTGAGATAAATCTGGCTAAGAGTTGTCTTAAGATGCTGTTTTGGAGTAGTCAATTTAATTCTGGTGTATGTCTTTGGATGGTGGGAGGAAACCAGGAAACCCGGGGAAAACCCACACAAACACGGGGAGAGCATGCAAACTCTGCACAGAAACGCCAACTGGCCTGGTGAGGGCAGAACCAGTGGCGTTCTTGCTGCGAGGCAACCGTGCTAACCACTGGTCTCCGTGCTGCCCTATCAGAGAAGGGGAGAAGGGGTGGAAGGGGGAATTTCTTCAACACGAAGATGACTGGAGTGGAAAGCTCTGGTTATTTATAGTGTGTCTGCATTCGTCTGATTAGTGCAATATAGAGAGTTGATGCGGTACCAGCTGTGTTCAATCATAAGCATATGATCCTCTCCAAATTAGCTTATAAATAAACTACACTTGTGCAAGTGTATTTCCTATAAACCAGTGGTTCTCAACAACATTTCTGGGCCCCCCCAACATTGCATGTTTTGCATAGGGGGTGGGAAGGATTGAGAACTACTATGTTAAATTAGCCTAGTTAGCATTACCATTTCCACTGCAGTTAAGTACTGCTTAAAGTGGGTAAGATTATTGATATCGTTGCTGAAATGGTGTTCTTGAGCAGTGACTACCTAAATATAGAGGGTTTGGTGTCTTGTTTCAGTAATCTAATAACAGATGGTAGAATAAATGGGTAGAGATGATTCTTTTAGATGAATCAGTGTGTATACGTCCTGTTTAGGTAATGGTATGGTTCGCTTGGAACATCTCTCAAGGTGGTACTAAAAAAGTACTAGGTATAGAACGCAGTAGAAAGCCCCCAAAACGGCATCATACCCAACCATGCTGTACCCTTATGGCCTTTTTGGCAATCTCCCAAATTTTATTGCTGTATGTAAATCATGCTCAAAAAAAATCTACCAATCCATCTACCAATTAAGCAATCGCATAGATCAATGGTAGCTCAAAGGTAATTCCATAATATCTGTTCACTCTTCAATTTAGTTTGAAGTATATCAGGGTCCTTGAGGATAATAGAGCAACACCCACCTTTTGAAACGGAGCCATCACCATCTGGCAGTATGACCCAGGGCACCGCATTAAGTCCTTTAATGTTATATACTACACCTGTACGATCATCCACGCTGTACAGTTTGCCATTAAACACTACTAATTCCGAGAGCTCCATGCCCCGGCCTTTCTCTGCTAGGTGGCTTTCCAAGACCACTCTTTCCTGATCCCATTCGACCGCCACTGTATCTCCACTTTCCGACACCAGGAGGTGACCCTTCAGCATGTAGCTGAACCAGGTCAGCTTCTTGTCACTGAGCGAGTTTGTGTCCAGGTCAGCAATGACCCCTATTCTGTAGCGTATGCCTTGGGCCGTCCGCTCTGGTGGACTGAGCGGGTAAGTGTAATTGTAGCCCTCCTCATCGCTCATCTTCCGATGTTTCAAGCTCAAGTTGTACCTGCTGCCTGGCTGAGGGTGAAAGGGCAGAAGCTGCATGTAGATGAGGAGGACGAGGAATAGCGCTGACGCCACCACCACAATAGCCTTCCATTTGATCCGGAAGCGGGAGTCTGTGGTGTTGGTCATGGAGGCCAGCATCGGGAGCCCGCCAACAGAGATGCGCAGAGAGTTCATAGGCTCATTTTGTTTAAGGCGAGCATAGCCTGGAGAAACAGGCATTAGGGAGGGACGGCTGCCACACCTATACAGGGAAGAGAGTATAAATAAGTTACTACTATGGCACTTTTAGAAATATCCCACTTCTCCTGAAAAAATAAAAATAAAAAAATAATCACAGGAATCTCCTGCAAGTTAACAATAGCCCCTTTCACACAGTGATACTGGTAAATATCCGGAAAATTTCCAGAACGACTTAAGCGGTAATTTAAAAAAAAGCTATTCACACAGGCGAGGACGTTACGGAATTTTTCCGGAAAATTCCATTCACACATCCATTCCAAAATACCGGTAAATTATGACAACATTAACCAGAAATAAGCTCTGAACGGCAGCGCTTGTATTTGTAAACATTTGACTACATTACAAATTCTGTGGATGGAAAAGTATTGTGAACAACTTCGATGAAAACATATAGAGAAACACTTTCGCACGTCGAGATGTAAGTTGCATGGTATGTGTGTGTGCTGAGCTGGCGCTCACCAGCTGAAGCACTGCGTCAAGCCACTGAAGGAAGCGGAGCTTGAAGGTAAACAAACAACGGCTTATCATAAGCATCTTATCAATAATTATTTACACAGTTGGCATTAAGAAGAAACATATAAATGTCCTCTGACTAACGTCTAGCAGCTTAAGGTGTCTGGAAAAACATTTAAAGACTTTTATTTTCATAAACCGCGCGGACGTGAATGCGTCTAACTGTTCTGATTGGCTAGAGTAGACGTCTCACGTCAGGAAGTTCTAGATGTGCACGCGCTCTTTCCGCTCTTTTCTTCTTTCTGCATTCACACAGGGCAGCATTCCGGCAATTTACTGGTAATGTTACAACTTCTCTTTCTGGAAAATAGCCGGAACGATTTTACCGGTATTTTCAAAAAGGGCCTTTTCACACATACAACCTTTCCGGAAATTGCCGGTAATTTTCCGGAAAGGTCTGTATGTGTGAAAGGGGCTACTGGCTCCCTGTGTGACTGCAAATAATATACAATATTCAAGAAGACGCATCTTGGAAAGTCGAGATGCATTCTCATTTAGAGCTGCAAAAAAACTGATCTCGATTCGACACCCTAGATGATTTTAATCCAGCATTTCTACGATTCTGCCAATCAAATTTTTAAGTTCAGGAGAGAAGAAAAGGCAACTGCACAAGTCTTCACATTGTTTTACATGTCTTGTTTAGCAACGTGAACACCAATGGTGTTGAAAGAGTCACATACTGTATTTATCAGGTATAATTCATGCAAAAATGCCATTTCTGTCTTTATGTAATGATGTCTTCGCGGCCGCGATATCTCTGACGTGAGCTGCTGACTGTGAGCTGACCACAGAGAGGGTGGGCGCGCGCCTGTGAATGAACTTCTCTGTTTAAAATCTGCAGGACACCAGAAAACTAGGACAGAGATTGAGGGCGTACTCACACTATGCTATCCAAACCATGCCCAGGCCTGTTTCCCGGATCGTTTGAGAAGTGCGAGTGCTCGGGCTCAGGCACGGTTCACTTAGCCAGCCCAGGCTCGGTTGGAAGAGGTGTGCCAGAGCGCGTTTCACTTGGGCTTTGGCGCAGTAGGCTTGTGTGTAAGTGCAAAACGTGCCTGAGTCCGAAACTAAAAGGGATATGTGACTTTTAAGGGACTGTTTAATATGGATTTATCAATAAATAAATAAACTATGTTAGTTTATTAAAGACGCAAACCCCTTACTGCACGACAGCTGCACCTTCAGCAAACCAAAAGACGGGAGGGTGGACAAGAGTGCTTTGGTCCAGTTTATGGCAACTAAACATAGTGCGAGTACGCCCTTCGAACCCCTGGCCTAGAGGGCCATCTGCTGCTAAAACAAGCCTAGATCGTCTTCTGCTGTTAAAACAATCCTAGAGCTCGATTTGCTGTTAAAAACTAGCCTAGAGCGCAGTCTGCTATTTAAAACTAGCCTAGAGCACCATCTACTGTTTAAAACTAGCGTAGAGGAACGGCTGCTGTTTGAAACTAGCCAAGAGCGCCCTCTGCTGTTTAAAACTAGCCTAGAGTGACATCTGAGGTTTAAAACTAGCCTAGAGGAACGGCTGCTGTTTGAAACTAGCCAAGAGCGCCCTCTGCTGTTTAAAACTAGCCTAGAGTGACATCTGTTGTTTAAGACTAGCCTAGAGCATCATCTGCTATTTAAAACTAGCCTAGTGAGCTGCCTGCTGTCTAAAACAAGCCAAGAGCGCCCTCTGCTGTTTAAAACTAGCCTAGAGCATAGTCTGCTGTTTAAAACCAGTCTAGAACGCTATCTGCTGATTAGCTAATTCAAAATATCAAATTCCAAATATTAAAATTGATTCCAAAGAGAATCACGATGCATTCTCTAAAATCTAAATAATACACAATTCGCAATCTATGAATTTGTGACCACACAGTGGCGTAGCGGACGGGCCCGCAGGGCACGCACCGCGGGCGGGGCCCCGCGTGATTAGGGGGCCCCGCGTCGTCGCGATTTTTAATAAACTCTAGGGAACAACTGTGGTCGGAACCAAAGTTCACAGGTCTGTGTTCTCTGAACACCTCTCAAGCGGTGGACTACTTCATTCTGATTGCTTGCCGCCAATGTTGCCAACTTAGCGACTTTGTCACTACATTTAGCAACTTTTCAGACCCCCCTAGCGACAAATCTAGCGACTTTTTTGTGTGTTATTGGAGATTTTTTTTAGACTGTCATTTGTCCATACTGTACCGTCCCTACTCTTCTCAACGAGCTGCGTGTGATGCCGCCGGCCCCTCCCCCGCCTCACAGCACTGACAGGCGGCCCAGTCAGTCCTCGTACAGCAGCCTCTCCCACCTGCAGCCCGAGAGCAGATCACCCCTCTGCGTACCGACGACAAATGATTTAGCACAGGCAGTGTGAAGGTATTTCCCTTGTACAGTCAAACCGATCTGCTTCTACTTTATTTTAACATTTTAATTGGACTGTTTTTTCTTTTCTTGTTCACAATCACAGATATTTTAGTGACAGTTTCTGAACTTGTCTGAGTTTATTTCATATGAGAGATTACTGCACATTCACTACATATCTATAATGACATACTGTATTCAAACAGCAATAAATTTAGTTAAATAAACATGCTTATATAAAGTGTAGTGCAATTATAAATACCCCTTTATTAACCATAGGCTGTTAAACAGAAACGGTAGAACATAATGACGTCAGTGATATGCAAATTGACGTATGACGTATTACCCTCCCCCCCTCATCAGGGGGCCCCGTCAGCGATCCCTGCAGGGGGGCCTCACGCCACTGTGACCACAGCACACCACCTTAGAATTTGGACGCACCAGGTTGCCACTAATAATATATAAAGATCTTGAAATTGTTTACTTGTATTCATTTAGCAGACAATTTAATCCAAAACGACTTACAAATATGGATAAAATAAGCACTTCTGATCCCCAGAGAGCAGTAATATAGAGATGCTATGACAAGTCTATGTTAGTTTAGCAGTTTTTGTCCAACTGAACTCAAGGGTTTCATTTCTCTAAAAAAAGGTTACACAGGGGACAGTGCTGCAGTGGATAATTCAGTAAATCAGTTTGAGTCAGCAGCGTATTACATTCAGTAAAATACTAGCGTCAGCTACATATGATGCAATTTAGCAGCATTACTCAACATTAATATGAGATTCAATGTGTTTCTTGTGACTACCCGTTTTTGTATTCCTCACTCAACACACTCCACATCACTTTCTGCTGGATCATGAGATATTACCTACTTTCCTTACATTGTTAATGCATTGAGTTCCCATTTACTTGTTACTTTCTATGGTTCTATATGGACTTTTACATTTATTTTACAACACAACAAACTATTCAAATGTGTTTGTGTGCATAAGACTCCAAAAATATCAAACCAATTCCATCAAAAATACCCAGTGCTGACTCTGAAGCCCCCATGTGCCATTATATGCCTGTTTCACTCTGCACCGCCCTTAAAAACCACAGATCAGTTCAGGTTGGTGCTAAGACTAGGCTAAAACAGCGAGATTTGACAAAAACAAGCCCTACAACAATGACTGATAATACAGTCCATTGGCGGCCTCTAGTGACAAATGCACTGTATCTGTAATGTCTGATTAAACATGCATGTGAACTTCTCTGTTGACTTCTTTGTGGAAGGTTGAAGCAGATAAAGTCCAAAGTAGTATTTTCTTGTTAAATATACTCAATTTAAATTTGGTAACAGTGATGATATGCCTAAATCAAGGGTCACCAAGTTTGGTCCTAGATGGCTGGGTTCCCTGCAGAGATTAGTTCAACAACATTTAGCTCCTTAATGTTGATAATACACAAGGCAACTTTTTAAACGATGTTGCTGGGAAACTTTGCAAAATAATGCCATAAATGAGCAACCAGATGACTACTTAGGCAAATTAGCTACAGATACATTACTGTCGCCCATTCTTATTAGAAAAACAGCCAAGCAATATTGCCCAAAAAATTGCCTTGTGTATCACCAGTATTACAAACCTGCCTAAAGTTTCAAGTATACCCAGTCTGTGTTCAGCCCACTCGCAAACTTCTCTTCCCTTGTTTCCTCAGGGAATCTCCAATGCCATTTTGAAGTTCATTCCACTCTATTAAATGAACAAGGTAAGCTCACATGGACATACCCTTGATGCCTAGATTTTGACAAAAGGAGCAGGTCTGATTCATTTGTCTACTCCAACACCTATATGTCCAAAAATGCAATGTGATTGTGACGTCACAACAGTGTATTTCCCAAGTGCTCAAGGGTTTAGGGCAGGGGTTCTCAATCTTGGTCTTGGAGGTCCTGTGTCCTGCAGATTTTAGCTCTAATCTCAATCAGACACACGTAGCCAATCAAGCATTAACTAGGCCAGGGTTGCCCAAACTCGGGTTGCTTCTCAATTCCAAGAACGCAGAGAATGGACTTGTGTTCTTCTGGAGAGCGGTCTTGCCAGGTGTCCTCGGAAGAACGAACTCAGGAGACCGCGAGGGCAGAGAATGTGTTCTTTGAGAATTGAGATGCTGCGTTCTTCCTGATGGTCACATGACCTTCAAGTCTTTTAAATGGTAAATTATTTAAACATTTCAGCCTTCATACAACGATTTACTGTTTTTCCCCTTTTCAAAATTTATATTTTGCATAAAAACATTATAAATCTATGTTGCACAATATGAATAAAACAGATTTTAATACGAATTTCAGCAAACAAACACCCTTAATGTGTTTATTCCTTTATTAAGATGTCCATGGTAATGTTTACTTTCACCGTTTTATTTAGGGAAACTCCTGAGGTAAATAAACAATATCTCTGAACTTTAATAATAAATCTAAATAAAATGCAGAACTTCCCACCTCCAGTCGCAATGACTTCTGGGACTTCCAGAGCGAGTTCGGTGCTCAAGTCTGCATCGTTGCGTCCTCGATATCAAGATCACATCCGGGAAGTTTCACGCGTCCTCCGTACTTGCGGTCTTGCGTATTGGAACTGAACTTGGGCAGCTGATGATGACGTTGCATGAGAACACGAGGATGCAAGACCGCTGAAGAGCGCATATTGAGAAACAGCCTCGGTCTTGGATAGCCGTTTTCCTGCAAAGTTTAGTTCCAACCACAATCAGACACACCTAGGCTAGTTAATTAAG